>NC_090178.1:27131964-27349464 GCF_024679245.1 Pseudorasbora parva | reverse complement strand
TTGCAGCATGGAGTGATAAAGATAATAAAGAAAAACAAGCAACAGGCACAGTGTGTGTCGGTGTGTGTGCGAGCGTGCGTCAGCGCTGACTCAATGCGTGAGCGTGTTTGTAATTCAGCCTTCACAACGCAAACAATCTCTCTCCTCCATTCCCTTGCTTTCTCCATCCTCTCTCTCTCTCTCTCTCTCTCTCTCTCTCTCTCTCTCTCTCTCTCTCTCTCTCTCTCTCTCTCTCTCTCTTGGACACCGTCTCTTAGCAACCAGACACTTCAGGCCTAAAAATAAACCCCTAGAAATGAAGAGAACAAGAACTAAAACATAAACGACAATTAATCCTTTCACCAGAGCATGAGTCTCAAATAGAAAAGGTAGGAGCCAGAAAGAAGCAGAAGAGAAATAAGCAAGGCCCAGGAGCAGAGATGAAAGAAAACAAGAGAGAGCCAGCAACAGGTATTTGTTAGTTTTCTCGAGCACTCCAGCACTTTTAGCTTGCTGGGAAGTAAGCAGACTTCTCAGAGTCTACAAAAACACACACACACACACACACATACGCACATACACACACACACACACAATGTTTTTCACACTAAGATAATGCTATTTACTCAACTTCTAAACCTTCACCTAAAAAAACAATCCACATCATTATATTTGATAGATTTGTGTGTAAAGACCATGAAGTTCATGAGGCACAAAACTCTAGCTTTGACTTTGGAATAAAGTCAAAGTTCTAGAACAAATGTAGCAGGTGGGTTAAAGGGACCAGAACACACTCTTATGCGTTCTTAACTGAATGACAATCCTGACAGAGCAAACCTGCTTCACACACGCTTCATTAGCACACCTGATCTAAACGGTGCGGTCCTACCACAGACTTCCTCTTTGTGTGTGCGGAGAAAGGAGAGGAAATAATTTAAATCCAACACATAAAGAAGAGATAATAAAATCTGTCAAACACGATAAAACCTCTTTCTCTCAGACAGACTTTTGTCACACATTTATTACAAAAGCACTGTGATTGGAACTGAGGGCAAACATATAATGAAATAGGTTTTAAAATTAAAGTAGCAATGAAACAAAAGTAGCACCAGACCTTTTCTTCTGTATTGTGGCATCCAAATTAAATGGATTATTGGAAAATTGTAAGGGTCTTGCAAAACTCTCAAGAGCATTTAAAGGGATAGTTCAGACAAAAATTACAATTCTGTCATCGTTTACTCACTCTCAACTTGTTCCAAACCTATATAAATGTCAATAACACAAACATTTCAACTTGATATAATATAGAAAATCTAAGATACATTCAGGTGACACATTCCAAAATATTCCCTGTGTAAATGTCTTTGTTTGACTGAACACAAATGAAGATATTTGGAAGAATGTTTGTAACCTAACCAAACAGATCTATTTCCCCCCCACTATGGTAGTCAGTGGCTGCTGAGATCTGCTTCGTTAGAAACATTCTTCCAAATATCTTCATTTGTGTTCAGTCAAACAAAGACATTTATACCGGTTGGGATTGGAACAACTTGAGCGTGACTAAATGATGACAGTTAAAATAGATAAAAGTTGTGTTAATTATGTCTGACTTGAATGCGATTAGAAATAAAGAGTGCTCACAATCACAATAAATGATATGTATGATATGGGCATTCAAATCATACTTTTTAATAAACAGACATTGTGTCTTGTTAAAGCAGTCACTGAAATGGGTAACTGTCATTAAATGGTTAACAAGTGTGTACACACAAATGGTGCCCCCCTCCCACCAGAGCAGCGTGTTTTTATCACCTTCCTCATCTTTGTTTGTGTGCGACAGCCTGACTTGCGTCTGTGTGACGTGTAACCGGCCAAAAATACTCCCTCTTCTTTATCTCCATCACCCCATTCCTCACCCCTCCTTCCTTCACCTCCATCAGTCCTGCTCTCCCTCTCTTCCTGCTATTCTTCTACCTCTCTAATTTTAGATAGTGGGGGGAAAGCCCGTCACACAAATGCGAACAATCTGAGAGAGCGAGAGAAACAGGGATATGAGTGTTTCTATTCAAGTTACACAGTTGTAACACTTGGAGTTGGTGAGAAAGTTCTATAAGTAGTATGGGAGTGTGTGTGTATGTGTCAGGGTCCAAAATGGCCTTGCTATTGCTTTGTCTCTCAAAAGTGGGCGAATATATATATATATATATTTATATATATAAAATGTGTGTGTGTGTGTGTGTGTGTGTGTGTGTGTGTGTGTGTGTGTGTGTGTGTGTGTGTGTGTGTGTGTTTTAAATCAATTATATTATTAATCACATTTAAGCATCTCTGCTTTGCATGAGCTCTGACATTTGAATTAGTTTACAAGTCTTTCATTCGCATCACTTGCATCAGTGAGGGTGAGGTTATCATTCTTACAAATATAAACCACATATTTTGCAGTTCATTTTAACTGGCAAGTAGCTTTATTTACTTACCCAAGCCAATTTTTACTCACATTTGATTTGGCACTTCCAAGCGTTCATTTCAGACCCTGTATGTGTGTGTGTGTGTGTGTGTGTGTGTGTGTGTGTGTGTGTGTGTGTATGTGTGACCAAGGGGACAGAGGACAGGACACAGTGTGTATGTGTGTGTGTGTGTGTGTGTGTGTGTGTGTGTGTGTGTGTGTGTGTGTGTGTGTGTGTGTGTGTGTGTGTGTGTGTGTGTGTGTGTGTGTGTGTGTGTGTGTGTGTGTGTGTGTGTGTGTTCTAATGGTAAACATGCACAGGGCTGGAAGACATGCAGAGATACCGCCTGTCACCATCACACACACACACACACAGACACACACACACACAGACACACACACACACACACACACACACACACACACACACACACACACACACAGACGTGTTTGTATGTGATGGTGGTGTGATGGTAAGCAGCAGGACGGTATCTGAGAGATGCTTAAATGGATCTGCTCAAGCTGATTAAAGTCCTGCTGCTCGTCATTACATAACACTCACCTCACTCACACCACAGGAGACCTGGATTACAGTCACCGATGTGTGTGTGTGTGTGTGTGTGTGTGTGTGTGTGTGTGTGTGTGTGTGTGTGATCACACTGTATTAGTTCAGTGTCTCTTCAGTCTGTCTAGTTATTCGGTGTTTATCTTCAGCTGAGTATGTGTGTGGATCACTGATGACCATGGATGTGGGACACACACACACACACACACACACACACACACACACACACACACACACACACACACACACACACACACACACACACACACACACACACACACACACACACACACACACACAGCAGGGAGAAACATCATTAATTGCTGGAATGATTGTATTATCAGGGCAGAAGGTTTTGGGTCCAGATCTCATCCATCTTCCTCTCATCCTGTTGTTTGTCTTTCGCGCTCAAACATTATCTGTCTCTCTAGCCCCGTTTCTCTATCGCCAGTCACCTACTTCTGTGTCACTCTCTCCATCACCTGCTTGTCTCTCACAGTCTCTCTCTGTCCCATATCTTGCTTTCTCCGTTCCACTGTCTCTTAATTTCAAAATACTTTGCAGGAGAGGTTGCAAAGCATGACAGCACACAACAAAAGCAGTGACAAAAAATAATCTCAATCAACATCATTGTCATTATAAACTAAATAAATGTATAAATCAAATCAAATCTCTGTCCCAGTCCCCCTGTCTCTCACTCTGTCAGTCTCTGCCTCCAGGGACAGATTACCCTCCTCAGCTAGAGCAAGTAAAGGCTGCTACATTATGCAAGACACTGATGATGTAACCACGCTCACTCACTCTTCTCAAACACACACTGCGTCTCACCACAGCAACGAGCATCAGCTACTGGGATGCAGAGAATCAAAACAACCACCATCATCGTCATCATCATCATCATCATCATCATCATCATCATCATCATCATCATAAGGACTCCTATAGTAACAGCATTAGCCTTGCAAGTGATTCCACTTGAAACATGCAACACTCACTTCTGATGAAATCAATGACCCTTGACCGAACAGTGTGTGTTTTTAAAGCAAACCAGCTGAACATGAATTTATTTGTGGCTCTAACCCTGCAATTCTGCCTATAATGTATCAGTGTTTACAACGCTGAGGTTAAAGATTAGGTCACAAAAACAAGACTACTTTATTGCAACTTTGGCAAAATATAACTAAGCAAGCAAAGTTTGCAAACATTTGGGTGTTGTTTCATCATCATTAGCAAATAAAGTAAGGCACATTGCTAACCTACTGACCAGGTTAGCACCACAGTGAGGGACAGACAGAGATCTCTAACTCGATTATTGCTGGAGAGGATTATGTAATGGGAAAATTAGGATATTACACACACATACAGACACATCCACACACACACACACACACACACACACAATGCATTCCATTGGGCAGAGATAAGAAGCTAAATTGTCTAATTAAATCACGTTATTGTCACTAAACCATAAACATGAGTGAATAAACACAATACACATTACACAATGAGCGTACAAGATGTATAAGTATTTGAACATCATCATACACTTGGCAGTCATTTACACACACACACAGTAAGGGATGGAAAATAGTAGGACAGTACCCCACCCAGGGGAATCCCATCCAAAAACATATCTATCACAGTGATTTATCCACGAAACACACAAACACACACTGGCATTGAGTTACCAGTGGCAGAGACAATGGAAGTGCACATTTCTCAGAACACACACCTCGCTGAGTCATCCAAACACACACACACACTCACCAATACTATAATACAACAATACTACACCTATACAGATGCTAGATACCACACATCTTCTACAAAGTGGTATACAGAGGGCTCTACAATCACTTTATGAATAGTTACACACACACACACACACACACACACAGGTCTGCAAACTGAGCCCCTGGGATAACACAGAAATAACAGTCTCCGAGCTGCAGGCCAGGGTAAACCTAATAACGCTCACCACACATTAGCACAAAATGGCCGCTCAGTCAAGCATGTTTCATTTGCTCTTTGAAAGAATTGTGGTATAAAATTGTCAGATCTTCCTCATTAGTTTATTGCATAGGTTTGACTCCCCCAGTAGGGAGATTTCCTTCTTTCACAATTTCCTACAAGTGATCAATAAAGTACTTATCAAGTCTTATCTTAAATGCCAAAGGTAGAGACTTGTTGTACATTTACAGGTGAACTGTGTAATTTCTATCACAAATGTTTAGGTGTCAGTTAATACATGTGTAATAGATACTTATTGTGATCACTGCACATACTACTATATTATGTTTATTCCTATTTATAGAATAAACATAATAATTTACTAAATATGTATGTTATTTGTTGTATACATCACTGCTTGGAGTCAATGTTTTGGAAAAAGTCTTACATTCATCAAGACAACAATCTATATTTGGTCAAAATACAATAAAACAATGGTATTGTGAAAAATCATTACAATTTAAAATAACTGCTATTTAAAATAATAATATACATTATTTTATGCTGATTTGCTGTTTTTGTTCAGATATATTAAATTATCGTAAAACACAAAGCAATTCATTGTTTGGCATAATCTTTCATTTTGATAATATTTGGGGGAAAAATGTCCGTGGAAAGAAATAAGGTCAAGTCTTAAAGGGGGGGTGAAATGCTGTTTCATGCATACTGATCTTTTTACACTGTTAAAGACTTGGAATCCCATACTAAACATAGACAAAGTTTCAAAAGTTAAGGTGGACGTTTGATGGGAGTATTTCTTTGTCAAATATACTACTTCCGGTTAGTCATAAGTTTCGGCAAGTTTTTTGAGATCATGCCGTTAGTGGGGGCGGAATTTCCTTGTATGGGCCTTACGGACAATTCTACCGGAAGCGCGTGAGAGAGAGAGAGGGAGAGAGAGAGCAACAGCCTACGCCCATCAAAGCGCTGGCTTGTAGGATGCTAAACAGGTGATATAACCAGTAGCTACTGACTTACCCACTGATAGGCCGGCGGTCGATCTGTATTAGCACTTTCCTCACGCGACGGGCGAATCACTTTCCTCACTGAGCGACTCACTTTCCTCACGCGGCAGGCGAATCACTTTCCTCACTGAGCGAATCACTTTCCTCACAGAGCGACTCACTTTCCTCACGCGGCGGGCGAATCACTTTCCTCACTGAGCGAATCACTTTCCTCACAGAGCGAATCACTTTCCTCACGCGGCGGGCGAATCACTTTCCTCACTGAGCGAATCACTTTCCTCACAGAGCGAATCACTTTCCTCACGCGGCGGGCGAATCACTTTCCTCACTGAGCAAATCACTTTCCTCACAGAGCGAATCACTTTCCTCACGCGGCAGGCGAATCACTTTCCTCACTGAGCGAATCACTTTCCTCACAGAGCGAATCACTTTCCTCACGCGACGGGCGAATCACTTTCCTCACAGAGCGACTCACTTTCCTCACGCGGCGGGCGAATCACTTTCCTCACTGAGCGAATCACTTTCCTCACAGAGCGAATCACTTTCCTCACGCGGCGGGCGAATCACTTTCCTCACTGAGCAAATCACTTTCCTCACAGAGCGAATCACTTTCCTCACGCGGCAGGCGAATCACTTTCCTCACTGAGCGAATCACTTTCCTCACAGAGCGAATCACTTTCCTCACGCGACGGGCGAATCACTTTCCTCACAGAGCGACTCACTTTCCTCACGCGGCGGGCGAATCACTTTCCTCACTGAGCGAATCACTTTCCTCACAGAGCGAATCACTTTCCTCACAGAGCGAATCACTTTCCTCACGCGGCGGGCGAATCACTTTCCTCACTGAGCGAATCACTTTCCTCACAGAGCGACTCACTTTCCTCACTGCAGCGCGCTGCTGCACACGTCATTATTTAGCTCCGCTCACACGACACGCCCCCACCCGCTCGGCTTTTTTCGGAAAGACTCGGAACAGCGCATCTTTCTTATATAATTATAAAAAAAATAAAGACTTTTCGGAGATATGCAGGATGCAATGCTACTCTATAGGTACTCAAGATTGACATGACACTGACTGAAACTGAGTGTTTCACCCCCCCTTTAAAATATAACATAAGTGTAACGTAATGTGGTGCAACCCCCCAAAAATGTAAAGATACATCTTGAGATGTTTTTTTACAATTTATTTCAACCTCTACGTGCTACGTTGAACCAGAGCAAAAGCTAACTAATAACTGTCTCTGCTTATTAAATTTGAAAAAAGATGTAAAACACTTTAAGCTACATGCCACTACCTTTCAGCTGCAAAGTGCTAAAACAGTGTGAGGCAGGGCAGCTATTCCTGTGACAGACTGAAATCTAAAGCTAAAAGCTGCGCTACGGCTGCTGTGCCGAGGGCCTCGCGGTCTCTGCCCCGATCCGTTATAAACCCTAATCCCCTAAAACAACAAACACACACTGTTATGCAGGCAAGCCCTGAGCTGCCCTCCACTGCCTTACACTGCTTTAGGGAGAGAATAATCGAGCGCGTCCCTTAAAACCTGGCCCACATGCGAGTGTAAGCATTGCATAATCAGCCAAACCATGTCTGAGGCTAAATATGGTACAGTTGAAACAATTATGAGGCAAGCACTTTGGCCAGAGATCACAAACACACTCAAGAAGCTTAAAGCTGATGTCATCTACAGCCCAGACTGTCACCCAAAGCCGCAGAAATAAGCATTTGAGAGTGCAAAAAAGGACGTGCAATGTTTTAAAAGACACAGAAAGAAACCGAGAGAATATACCAATGAATGAACAGACTAATAATAGAGCTAATGGACGCCTGACTTCTTTCCAGCAAAGACACGCGTGTGTGACGGGCAAACATGCCATTAACATTTGATGTCGACAGTCGCCTAAATAGAGAAGCTCTCAGACCAGTCGGATATGCATTATTCAACAACACAAGACATTACACGTCCATGCATATACGTTAAAGAGAGAGCATAAAGGCGTTAAGAGCTTGAATGGTTTGTTTTCTTGCATACACAGAGAGATCGCATCATTCGGCGCAGAAACAGAGATATGGGAATTTGTGGAGTTTTTCCTGAATGCTACAGCCTTAAGTTGGAGATGATGACACAGCACAAAGTCCACCGGGCCTGAAAAATCACTCAAATACTCACAAGCATGTGCAACTGACACCCGGCCTAAAAACAGGATAGGGTTAGAAGGAAAAGACAGAGAAAGAGAGAGTGATGGAAGATGAGATCCCACTGGGGTATTCCAGCATGGATTAGTAACAGAGAGGTTATGTGTGTGTGTGTAAGAGGAGTGGAGGGATGGAGGTGTAATCGATGGTTTAAAAGGTTTTCAGTCTCACCAAAACACATATACACACACACACACTATTCTTTCATAGCTCACTATGAAACACAAAACTCATCTGAAAACACACACACACACACACACACACATTTTCAGATTACATGTCAAGCACCAATATCATCTATTCTGACTGTAGTGAAAGTGTCAGAGGTTTGTAACGAAAGTCAAATGGCACTTTAAACCTGAAGAGTGTCATTTTTTCAATGTTAAAATACTTGAAACATTTCCCTGAATAGGCTGTGAATATGCTGTGCTCTGTTTGAGATAGCATGCTTGAGAAAACTGTTCAGAAACAATAATTTTTCTATTTCATTTGGTGTAGTGGTGCATAAATTGCACGCTTAAGAAAAAAAAGAAGTCTAGATGTTAGGTATAGCTCAATTACATTAAGACATACACATTTGTTTTAAAGGACTTTCTCAGCATTTCACAATATTTAGAGTTGATGGCATTTTCTACACATTTTCAAAATTATTAAAAAAAAATAAGTTACCTGTTTGCCTTAAAATGCCTTTGAGTTCATTGAAATTAAAAATTTGAGTTAATACAATGAACATTTTTGAGAATCGACAACCTTTATTCAAATATTATTAAAAGATTTTGTAAGCATATTGGGTAATTGTGTGTTTTATTTGTGATGACGGAGTGAAAGATGCCAAATATCAATTTTTTTATGTGGTTCAGATACAATAATATTTTGAGTTTATATTTATTAAACCATTTTCTGTCATTTTATCAACAATTTTTTTAAATTTCAATAAACCCAAAATTTTAAGGCAACCAGGTTGCTTACTTTTTTAAGTTAAACGAAATTTGTGATATTACAAAATACTATCTGTAACCAAAATGTCTATGTCCTGGGAAAACAGGACGTTTACTCACCCTACTTCATTGGCTGATTCGGATTCCCGTTGCAAATTTTTCCCCTTTGTTTAAGAAAATGTGTTGTTTATTTGGAGTATAACAGGCCAAACTGACCTTAAACAAAATATATCTTAAGCCATTTGAAATTAAAGGCAACCACTGAATCGAATCATGATCCAAACAAAGATGCTATTCAGAAGAACGAGCAGTTGTTTTTTATTTAAATTAGATATATAATTTCAAGATTTAAAGAAAAAACAGTTCTGACTTTAGATTTGTGGAATTATGCTACACAAGACACACCTGCACAAAACAAATACAGCTGACAGACTGAATGAAAATGCAAATTCACTCTCCAACTTTTTTCGGTTGCCGCTGAACAGCCGCATGCGCTTATAAACAGGCATTATATGGAAGTAAGAGGAAAAGAAAGTGCAATCGAAACTTTTCTAAAGACAGTTCCCGTTAGAGATATATTCATGTATCATCACCATCCCGTATTAAATATTTATATTTTTCTTCCAATATATTAGGCATTGCGAACAGTATTTATTGTGTATTTTGTACCAAGTCTTGCGATCTCTGTGTTCGGATGAGTCCCACATTACTTCTATAATGTAGATGCTTTGTTTACACAATATCTACCTCCATTATTTAGGTAAAGAAAGCATACACTTTAAAAGCATGGCTTAATTTAGCATTAAATTGTTGAGTAAAACGTACTTCCAACAAAGTATTGCAAAGTAAACTTCATTGAAGAAGAAATTACTCAACAAACTTTAAATGGGCAAGTTAAATTAACTTTTTTTGTTGTTCAATTTACATAATGTCATATATATATAGTATGCTATTATTATTATTAATTTTAATGATTAATTATTTTTACTATTCTGACTGGTTTAGTAATGCACAAACTACATACCTCAGCTTGGGAATGTTTCAGATTCAAACCGAATGACAACTTTTTCAGTAATTTAAATGTTAAATTAAAAGCTAAATGTTGACAGTTTAATACTGAGCTAATGCTATTATCTATGCCTAAATGTTTAACATAAAATAAAAAAATATTAATATATTAATGTAATTATTTTTACTTTTCGGTGAAGTGATGCATAAATCACAAACTTTTTAAAACACACTGTACATTTGTAATGTTTCACATTCAGACCATATGGTAACTTGTATCTGCACAGTTATATCATTTAATAGTCATACAGAAGGTGTGTTGGGTTCTGTGTACGTGTAACAAATATCACCGCTCAAACAATCTACACAACAAGAGGGCAACACGTGAGGGTAGGACATCCTCTCCTCACAGCTCTCAAAACATTTTCCACCTGTCTTCCATTAAGGCGTTCATATGATTAACAGTATTTAGTGCACAGGTGCACATGCACACACTCGCCTGCTCATATCCAATACGTTACACACACAGACCATCCCTTGACTAAACACATACACACCCTAACTGATGAATTAGAAAGTGAGTGCCGTAAATGCCGGTGACAGACTGGTTCAAAGTTCAAAACAAACTCCAGTAAACTCTTGAACAGGTTTAAACACATGAAGAGAAGGACAAGCAGACAGACAGACAGACAGAGAGAGAGAGAGAGAGAGAGAGAGAGAGAGAGAGAGACAGAGAGAGAGAGAGAGAGAGAGAGAGAGAGAGAGAGAGAGAGAGAGAGAGAGAGAGAGAGAGAGAGAGAGAGAGAGAGAGAGAGAGAGAGAGAGAGAGAGAGAGAGAGAGAGAGAACGAACATGATCTTGCATTCCTTTAGAAGAGAACGAAAGGGGACGGGGTACGGAGGAGAGGGGGTGGGGTGGGGTGTTAAAGCGGCGCCAGACAGCATTTGAATTCCCGGCAGTTGACCACACAAATACACACTCTCACACACAGGTTTAGTGTGTGTGTATATAATGAATAAAAGTGTGTGTGCGCTGGCTTTTATTGTTATTTTTCTTTAAACAGCATTATCACAAACTCATACACTGTTATATTAACTAACTAGTAGCTAAATAAGGTCACACCACAGACATCTATTGTTTTTAAATTAATATAATAACTACAAACTAGCCTTACAATGCTACTGCTAAAATGCAAGTTTTTGTTATATATATATATATATATATATATATATATATATATATATATATATATATATATATATATATATGTGTGTGTACTTTTTTCTAACATTTTTATTTGTTTTTCTATCACTGTGGAGAGTTTCTATTGACATCCATTTATGTTTTCATTATTAATTTCATTATTAGTTAATAATGTGTTACATATAATTGTATCTACATGTTATTGTTATATTATAATTGTATGCATAATATTAAAAACATTAAAATATTCATTCTTTTTGGAATTAATATTTTGTTGTTTTGAATATATCTAATATACATATAGGCTAATATAATCCATTATTAAACCACATTTTTATTTGAACCTATTTTTACAATAAGACTTCACAATCCTTAAAAAGAGGATTCTATGACACACAATGTAGGCAAAAACTGACATACTCACACCCTCACAATACAAAAAGCCCAACATGTTTTACCAGTCGCCCAGGGATTCACAGGGAGTGAGTCAAAGGTGAAGAACAGAGGAAAAGGAAATGGTCTCATATATATAGGGCATATTGTGAGCAAAACACTCCTAATCTTATCTGAAGAGCTTCTGATCAGCACTTAACATCAGTTAACGTCTCAACGTCACTGGATGCTGCGCTCAGAAAAACACACACATATGCACAATGCAGGTGTTACACTGAGTCATGCTCATGACAATGCAGCCTCTGTAAACTACCTGTATTACATTTCTCTCTCCCAACACACACACACACATGCACGCACGCACGCACACACGCACACACAGCAACATTCTTCCACAGCAGGCTGAATTTCATCAGGTTCAAGGCAGCACAGAAGCTCCTGATGCAGTCTGGACCCAAAACACACAATCCAACAGCAGCTTAGCGCTAACGAGCAGCACAAAACGTCTCGGGAAAACAACTAAGTACAGCGTGACAGAGGGAAGCACAGTCTACAAACATAGTTGAAGCTTTAATCTTACTGAGAAAAAGATTTAAAATCATGTTAAAAGACTGACATGACCTAAAAGTTTCTGTGTTCGAAAGCACAAGGCCTGAAGCATCCGTGTTCAGAAATATGAAGCAAGATTTTCCAAGAATGTGATTCGATGTGTGAGAGTTAGTGCTTGAGTAAATGAGTGTGTGTGTTTGGCAGAATGCTTTTCCTGGAATGAGTAATGCCACACAGGCTGCAGTGATTTAAGCTTTGAGCAGGAATGTGGGAGGTCCACGTTTTTTTTCTGCAAAACAAACCAGTGTGAGAGCATGTGTGTCAGCGTTAACAGAATGAGTGTTTGCTCAACCATAAGAAGATTGCCCCATTATCGGTTGTCAATGGCACGTCCATCAATATCAACACTTTGTCCATTATTCAAAATCAATAAACGTGGCTCACTATGTAGTGTACAGGAAAGCGTCTCTTCTGCAGCGTCCTAAATGAGTGAAAACAGATGTCCAAACTCTCCATGCACAGTGCAATTATGTGCAAGTCTAATAAAAGGCTAATGGAGTTTTTCTCTGAAAGTGTAATGGAAAGCTGCAATATGAAGTGTAAACACTGGTCGGAAAGAGGTGTTTAAAATCAGCAGAAAAGGTCACTTAACCTTTAGCATCTCAATAAAACGCATATTAACATTCACAGACACAGAATTCAATTAAAAATATGAATTAAAAGCTATTTTACCCTTTTTGAGTTTTTGAATGAATTGTATTCCTCAGGCTAGCTATTATTCTGTGCAGTCTTGGGACACTTTCTGTTGATCCCACAAGAACAGCAAAGACTGATAGTGAGTCTTTAGATGTTAAAGCAGATTTTTTTCAGATGTTCAGCTAAGAAATTGAGTATAGAAGGTAAAAAGTGACAGGATAACTAAACCAATTGAAGTTACTTTGTTTTAAAGGTATCAATAAAGACATGTTTCAATGCCAAATGTTTGATATCTAGGATGGCATAAACACTTGACAATAGTTCAGCATCATCAGCATTAATGTAAAATCATTTGTTGTGATTTTTTTTACTGTATAAAAAAAGAAAAAGAAAAAGGGTACATGTTTATGAGATTAGATGGACATCACCATCGTTTAAAAATTATTTCTTTAAGTATGGGTTCGCACAAATAAAATGTTAATAGGGATGAGAAAGGTGTTAAAAAAATTGAAAGGGGGGATCTAACTGCTATTTCATGCATTCTGACCTATTTACACTGTTAAAGAGTTGGATTCTCATGCTAAACATCGTCATATGTCCAACTCGCAATTTTTTGTGTGACATGGTGTGATTTTTTTTCGAGTATGGCCCTGTATGACCACATCCGGATGAGCATTTATACGTCAGCTAAGCCCCTTTCCCACTGCGATTCCGGCAAATACACGGATAATGTGACCCGGCATTTGTTCCCGGGCCGCTAGATTTGGTCCATTCTCACTGCCAGCGAAATACCGTAATATGTGCGCTTTCACACACAACCCGTAACGGTCCCGGGTCGAGTTGACACGTGACATCCTGATGTGACGTATAACGGCGAGCGATCTCCGCTTCAGCGCGGATGGTAAGGAGCTCCATGGTCTCGACTTGTGTCCAGTTTGCGCGCATTTCTGCTTGTTTAATTTTAGTTTCTTTAGTATACGAACACTCTCTGCGTTTAAAACACTGACGAGCTCTTCTGGCACTGCAGGGTTGTGTTATTGAAAAAACAAGCTCTAGGAGTCGCACGATAACTACGCACACGTTGCGGCATTAGTTTCGGCTTTTGTTCACACAGCGCTCGTCCCGGGTCGAATACCGCAATATTACTAGGTCCCCGACCCGGGTTCAGTTCGGTAATCAACGCTGGGACGTGGTTGCTTTCACACAGAAGGCGACCCGGCAATGTTCCGGGAATATTGCGGGTCCCACGTGCAGTGTGAAAGGGGCTCTAGAGTGAGAGGATGCAGGAGTGCATAGCGCGCCCATCGACAAGCCTTGTTTGGGTTACTGAAGCCATCGGCAGCGCTGTCATTTTGTTTTTAGATCACAATATTCAACAATGTCACTAAAGAGGTTGTAAGGGAATGATTACCTTTTTCAGCTCCTCAAATCACCCAGCGCTAAGGAAACAGTGGATGCAGTTTGTTATTCTGGAGCAGCGAGTGTGTGAAACCGCAGGAGGTGTGTGAAACTGCATCAAATGTCTGTTTTGTTGGCAATCGGAGCGTAAGTGCATGTAATGTAATCAACACAAACATATAGTGCATCAAAAATTATACAGGGATAATGCCATGACGTATTTTGCATGTGAGTGCGTGTGTGTGTGTGTGTGTGTGTGTGTGTGTGTGTGCTCATGACTCTTTAGCTACGCCCACTGCACGAGCTTGGGTGTTTTTGGAAAGAATCTATTATAGAAAAAGTCTTTTATAAAAATGATAAAACTAAGACTCTTCAAATATATGAACAATGCAGTACTATAGGTACTCAAGATTAACATGATGGGCAGAAACTGTGTGTGTTATGTACCTAACCTAGTCAAAGACTTTATTTTATTACAAAAAAAATGTTAGAAACAAGTATATGTTTCCTTACATTTGTTTGCAGAATATTTGATCCGCCATTATAACTGTTTAAGAGACCAGACTAGAAAAAAACAGGACAAAATTAAATAAAGCTTTAGGGTAAAACATGCACATTTGTTTAAACATACATAATTTCTCAAATAAATGTTTAGTATGGGTGATTCACCGGTGCCGCTGTTTTAATAAAACTTGCCTCACCATGCAGTAAAAAGGCAATTTTTCTTTTAAATTGGTACTATACGTCTTGGAAAAACTGAAAAGGGGCTGCTGCATTTACGTTTGCTAAAACGATAGCAAAACTTCAACATCCATAATGCACTGGGCTCGATCCGAATGTCTGTGGGCAGAGATACATTACACTGTGACAATACAATACTATTAAAAAATTCAACAAACTTAACCTTAAAAATGAAAATAGAAAAATCAATTGATCAATTGGTTTATGCTTGAATGGAAACCAAAAGGCACTGATGGGAATCCACCCAAAAATAAGCACCCTGACAACATTAAATGCTTTCATATAGGCCTCTGGCTCCAAGTGAATCTTCAGTGGTTTGTCATGTTAATGAACATCCTACTGAAGGCTCTTCGGATATGTTAGGTATGCTATTGTGAAAGACATCCAACCACATAATAGAGCATCGTTTAAACTATTCTTTCTGCACGACACTTCAATCATCAACTTGATCTTGTGTGCTAGAAAACTGGGTGGGTACAAAGAGGGAATGCACAAAACTCACATTTGCTTTGAATGATTAGCATTCTCCTGATGCTCGAAGAGAAAGACCAGGACAGAAGGGAAGGAAAGTGAGAGCGATGGCATTTGACTTCACTAACTAGAGTGAGCCGGAACCTTAATAAAATATTGTAAATCTGTAGTACTTCTGATTGAAAGAAATGGGGAATTACACAGAAGAATTTAGGAAATTAGATAAGGAAATGAAACCAGGCTGACGTGGTTCTTACGGTGTTCTAGACCTAGAGTATCATATGCGGTTGAGGAGATGGCATCATGCCCTCATGCCATTGACTGCGTGGCATGTGACCAACGGGGGCAGGGGCGTGTTGTGGAATGCAGGGTTAGGGGTGCAGCTATGGAAGGTCATGAGGTCAGGGTCATACACACACACACAAACACGTTTCCCCCCTCCCCCCGATCATACACAGGGGCCTCTGTGCTGCTGTCAGTCCATAAATGACTCCAACACATGGACACTCTCGCTCGTATTCTACGCTGCCCCCGTAACCCACTGACATAGCAAACACACACAAACCACTGTGCTCCCCTGTTGGTGGACACACCATTATTGTTCTCCAGGGGTAAAAACAAACAAAATACTATTCAACCCCAGAGGACCTCATTCATCCCTAGAAATACACCATCCGTACACTTCCAGTGAAACATTTATTCCCAATGCTCCCAAATCAAGGTACAAGTTCTTTCAAGGCAAGCAGTGTAAGAAAAAAAGGAACATACTGTATCGCTGCAGTGTTTAATACAGTCTCACACATCAATGTCAACGACAAAAACAGCCAATGTGTGTGACATTTACAGGCTTTCCATTTGTGTTCAGAGAAATAGCATGATGGAGCAACCATTTGATGGGCCTGATGGGAAACCAGGCAGTGTGGAAAATACAAAACACGCTCGCTCACACGCTGACTGTAGAGAACAAACACGCACATGCTGCTGAACAGGATACATAAGCATGTAAACACAGAGAGGTGCTTGCTGATGTTGAACTGGTTCCAAAGAGACCTGAACAACTGAGGCGGCTGCATAACACTGACTAAATTAGAGCACATGGTCTCCTGTGTGACAATGCGAACGAGCGATAAAAGGCTGCTAATTATTCACAATTAACAATATATTACAACTACATGGAAACCGGCTAACAATGAGCATAACAATGACCCTATAATAAAAACATGTTAAATAAAATAAAGCAAAGCACAGTGAAAACTGAGCCAGGGTTAGAAATGAACTAGAGATGCATCAGGTCAAAAGTACACTGAAAATCAAAGTGTGATTAGTTTTAATATAATTTTCTTTATACAACAATTCGAATTTGATCGGACAAGCAGAGTTCTTTAGGTTGGATTAATTGAATCATTCATTTTACAACAATGATTCACTCAAGAGCAAAACAAGGGACTGCGTTTATGAGTGAGTCATTGAATCATTCACTCTATTGATTTGTTTAAAACACTGATTCAAACAAAAATAAAACACTGTTAGACAAAACAGACAAAAATAAATAAAGTAAATGGCAATAATGTGTAAATGTATTAACTTCTTGTTTATTGAGACAATGTCACACTAACAATTAGGTAGACAATCTGATTTTTTACGCCCTTTTTGCCTTTTATTATGATAGGACTGCAAGGAAAGGTCAGCGAGCCGGGACTCAAACTCGGGTCACCCAAAATAAAACAGCACTATATGCCAGCTGCCCACGAGACTATCGGCGCTGATGGGTGATATAGTTCTTAATATTTCATTCTAGCACAGGTTAAATTATCGCATAAAATATTGTATAAGTTGATGTTGACTTATTTTAATAGTTAATAGCTTATCTAATTATTCAGACTAATAATTTAGGTAACACTTCATTTTACAATGTCCTTGTTATATATATATTACATAGTAATAACAGTAAATTATAGATAATTACATGCAACTAACCATCAACAAAACTATAATTCTACCCTGACCGTATAGTAAGTACATGTAGTTCATTATTATCATGCAGATTCATTAATTAAATTAATCTTATTTTTAAATGAGCAGGCTTTGTAATAAGGATGCCACAAAGTAAAAAAAAAAAAAAAAAAAAAAAAAAAAAAAACTTTGAAATTGATTACATTTCTGACATCGGTAATGCTGAGAAATAACAAACCAATATTACAAATTAAAGCTGCAATTTTAACCACAGACTCTTTACTAGCGACCATCTAATGAGAGAGCACACAAATTACAGCGTTAGCCATTCAGGATAATGCTGTACTAAATACACACTGAGGCCTGATGGGTAGACCATAGTGGAACCACAGACACTTTCAGCTGTTACAGAGGAAATGAGATCAGCCAGGGTCAGCTAATGTCTGTTTGTGCAGACACACACCACCAGGAAAAAGAAGAAACCCCGAAGAGGTGCGCATCATTCTCTGAATTCATGCAAAGCGGCAGTCAGAGAGTGAGGAACTGATAAGAGTTGAGTCTCTTATCTAATGTGATTTATGTGGCGAGAGCTTTTTTCATGCTATTGATAGTGTCAGTGTTAAGGACTGACAGACACACACATGACTTATATCAGGACGCACACCATACTGACACTGCTATCACCTCCTGTTCTCATAACAAACCACGGCTTTCAGAGAAAACGCTCTCTCACCGAAATGCACTACGAATTTATACTGCTGTGGGTGTTTGCAGGTAAGAACACAGTCTGAAGAGATACTCAAATCTGATAGAGAAAGAAGCACTTGGAAACCACATCCTATACTCAGTACTGTATCTTCGTCTCACTCGCTTGCTTGCTCGCTCTCTTGCATACTCAGCAGCTGAGCTCACCTCGTAACTATCGAGGTCAGAATGTGGCCTGCACAGCCGTAGACTGATAAAACCACAAGGTACTTGTAGTAGTTTTTGCCACCTGACTTAAAGCAACATTACATCCCGTCTCATTCCTGACATTCAGCTACATAAAGTCAGCATACAAACCGCATAGTCTGTGGATTTAAGATGATTTAAGTCTAATAGAGCAGGTTGAGAGGTCCTCATGAAACCTTCATCAAATTTTGATTTTACACAAAAATACACTCCATATAGGGATATGTTTGGATGATATTGTCTAAACAAATCACAGCTGAAGGTAAAATGTGGTTTTCAAGTGTTGACACTTGTATTAGATAACAAAATTATGAGGTGATGCGTTTCTTTCACGCCCATCCCAAAAAAAATGTACTTGATCCTTGCAGGATTGTGGGACACATTCTGGGCTAATCAGCACTTTTTACAGGCGATTTAAGTACATGCCAGGCAAAGACTATAGTGAGTTTAAATGCACACAGACAACCAAGCAAGCAGTCTTATATATGTGACCCTGGAACACAAAACCAGTCATAAGTTGCATGGGTATATTTGTGGCAATAACCAACAATACAAATTGGTAATTTTTCTTTTATGCAAAAAATCATTAGGATATTAAGTAAAGATATTAAAATATATCTGGTAAATTTCCTAAATGGATATAAAAAATATAATTAGTAGCAATATGCATTGCTATGGACTTTATTTTGACAACTTTAAAAGGCAATATTTAGATGATATCAATATTTAGATTTTTCAGCACCCTCAGATTCCAGATTTTCAAATAGTTGGATCTCGGCCACATATTGTCCTATCCTAACAAACCATACATAGATGAAAAGATTTATTATTATATTATATATGTATAATCTCATTTTCAAATTGACCCTTATGATTGGTTTTGTGACCCAGGTCACATATAAAGTATTGCTTTAGCTTTAGTAATACCTTTTGTTTTCATGACTTTCACATTTTACAAACTTGAAAAAGCACTAGTTTGGCACTAGGCTGAGGGATTTCGGATATAATCATTTATGTTTTGCCAAGATATCGCCGCCATTCTCTAAATGAAAAGATCATACACCAAAGTAATTGCAATTTAGAACCCTGCATAATCAAAAACAAATTTGGTTTAAGAGAAAAACAACAAGCTTAACTTTATAAGGGAGGGAAGGGCAGGGTTTATAAAAGTGAAAGTGACCATGACGTTTCCAGGCTCCACGCAGCGCACGAACTTCATAAAGCCCAGTCTACTCTGCAGCGCGAGGCGGCAACACTACGCACACACTGTTGTTTATGTCGTCGCGCGCTCGAGTGTTGATAGATTGTAATAGTTATAAGTCCGTTAAACTTAGAGCAACGTGGGTGGCGGGGTATTGCCGCTGAGAAAATCGTGATGTGAGAGAATTGATTGTGATTGAGAGAGAGAGAGAGAGAGAGAGAGAGAGAGAGAGAGAGAGAGACTCAACATGGATTCCCAAACATGCCACAATAGGCCTCCTGAACACGGCTACTGAAACTTCCTGTAGTTGACGGGACAGTAAAAACTTCACAAGTAGCTACATACTGGACAAGTGGATACACGTTGCAAAATAAATACTTGCGGGAAGTATGCTAACAGTTTTTTTAAGTGATTTCAAACTACTGGGAAGCATTCATCGTAAAAGTAGGCGATCCAACGCCTGAAGGGAAATTAGTGCGCCGCTATATTATTAGGTTTCACTGCACTTTACAAGCTTAAAGGCCTACATTAAAAATGCTAGAAACTGGACCGACTGTGGTCTAGTTATAAACTGAAAACCTTTATTAAATACCCTGGTGAGAAAGCGGGGCTTCCATTTTGAATGTGCCATGCTACTGGTTCAAAGCTCGCGCTTGAGCTGCACACAGCTGGCACGCGCAGAGTGCGAGGGGGAACATTTTGGGGGGAACTCTTTAACATTTTGTGGGAGATTGACAACATCGATTTTGACATATTTACAGGAACGACAAAAGTACAAGCTGCTGTTTTAAAAGTAGCCATTCAACAGGTCTGGTGCGTTTTGCTCTGACAGGACTGAAAGAAACAGTGGGTAATAAAGCGGTCATTGGGTGTGAATGTAACTATTTAAAGTAAAACCGCAAACTTGAGAATCTGTCAACATTAGAACTAAGTTACTAGAATGGACACGCTGGGCTCGTCTAGGTTACTTGTCTAGAGTAGACTACACTGCAACACTTGAGGTTATTTAAATGAATGGACCGCATTATTTATTAGTGAAAACTGCCATTCAAGTTCACGAGTTACAAATATATTAGATGACCTGATAATGTAAAAATAGAAACAAAACATCAGAGTTGGTATGTCCTAGAAAAACATTGTCAACTTTTCTAAAAGTAAAAGTCAATGAACTAATAACAATTTTGACACTGAATGATATATAAGGATGATTTGACTGAACTGTCGTAAAATCTTTACTTTTGCTACACTGGCTTAACAAACTCACAAGTCAAAGAAGTTTTTGGCAGCACTTGATAATGAATGCCTGCGTAACTTACCCGAGTCCCCGGGGGTTTTCATGATGAAAGTTATCTGCCCTTAACACACAGCAAGCTGCGTTAAGTTGTCAGTTCAGCAGCGGCGAGACTCGGCCTCTCCCGCTCCTCCGTCTCCAAAGGCCAAACTTTTGTCCAATGTTCAGCACTCTTGTTGCTCCCGCTGTACTATGTCTGGTCTCTTTACACGATTCCCCCAAACCCCCGACCGACAGCGCAGAGTTAGGAAAGCGGCTCAGTAGGCTACTTCCACTGGCGCGACGGGACGGGGTGCAACGGAGTTCCGAAACAGCGCTTTCCCGTCTGTCCCGGGAGCGATCGATACAATCCCAACACGGCAGAAAAGCAGCACTCGGCGTCTCCCTGTTACATTTGCGCGCTCTTGTGCTCAGTTGATGGTTTTCGCAACATTTTATCCTTGTGTTAGTTTGTCATCTGCTCTCCCGAGGCTCGCCATTCGCAGTATATCAGTCAGTTTCCCATTCTCTCTTTCACACCGACTTTTTTTCCTTCCTCCACTCTCCCTAGTCTGAAACTACTCGCTGTCTCCTCCCCCCCCCATCTCTCTCTCTCTCTCTCTCTCTCTCTCTCTCTCTCTCTCTCTCTCTCTCTCTCTCTCGGGTGTCGTGTTTCGCTCGCTGCTGCCGCACGGGGCCGCCCACACGGTCGGGGGAAGGAGGAGAATGGGGCGGGGGGGGTACCGGGCATTGGCTGAGTCACGCCCCCTCACCACGAGCCGGGGCTGGCGTCACTGCAGCACGAGGCGTCGTTATGGAGACCGCCATAGCCACTGTCCGTGATGACATCACATCCGCGTCCTACGAGCTGCAGAGAACTTGAGATTCAGCGTCATCTGAACGTCAGCAACAAGTGTTTTTCGAGTTAATTAGCCCTCTTTCTCTTTCATTTAATGATAATTGTCTACCCCCATCGAGAGGTAATAGTGCAGTGAATAATGATTTCCGGATTTTACCACGTAAGATAAAATACTTTACTCTAAAGGCCACTCTCAACAAAATGTCAAATATTATGTAGCATCATACAGGTGTACAGTGAAAATGTTTTATAAGACAAATAAGGTAACATATATTTTATTGTATATATATATATATATATATATATATATATATATATATATATATATATATATATATATATATATACATTATTTCATCATGAATATATATATATATTTACCTACAGTGAGGAAAATGAGTATTTGAACACCCTGCTATGTTGCAAGTTCTCCCACTTGGAAATCATGGAGGGGTCTGAAATTGTCATCGTAGGTGCATGTCCACTGTGAGAGACATAATCTAAAATAAATAAAAAATGTTGTGTGTGTGTGTGTGTGTGTGTGTGTGGCTGTTAAATAATGGCTGTATAACATTTTACACACATATTTCTTTTCTTTTCAATGATTACAAGAAGATTACCAGTAAAACAGAATTGCATGGCCTAATGACCACAATTCATTGAATTCTGCTGGTGCACGTGCATGAGAAGGAATTGAGAATATTGCAGTGTGAGAAAATGTGTGTGTGAATGTTTGTTTCCTGTATGATTTGAATGTGATCCATCTGCCAAAGCATATACATCCTGTGTTAAAGCTGAGCACCTGAACCATAAAAGGACCCCCTTCCCTCCCTCATGAAGAGTTTTTGAGTAAATGTGGTGTCTCTCATGAGCAGTGTAGCATGTCTCCTGTTCTAGATTAGCACATCCTACTGCTATAGAAAACGGGGCTTAGAAGACACACAATAACTTTAAAATTGCACTACTTAACATTATCCATCCTAAAAAAGTTTTTTATCCCAATGAACTAAAATTATGCAGTATGATTCTCCATTCTTTCCACTAGGCGTCACTAAATCCAAGATGATATCAGTCATATCAGCCAGCGCAACATAAAATATTTGTGAAACTGTTAGATGCATAGTTTGGAATGTGATGTCTTAGCAATTCATCAGATTTCTCGAGTATGTCATGGGAAGGTAAAGGCAAGACTGACAGGATGGCCTGCGTTTTATGAGCCATAACCTGATCAATTGTCTAGTCCTTTAAGAGGAAACCACATTGTTATTGTGCTGTGAGCTGTTCTGTGTGTTGTAGTGGTTCTCATGATTGTGCTTGTTGTTATTTGTGCTAGTCAGGCTGTAGTGACAGCAGGCATTTCTGGTCACAGGAAACAGACGTACCTCAGATAAGCATCTCAGCTCCATAATGCTGCTGCTGCAGTCCGTGTGAACGTGTGTGTGTGTTTTGGAAATATCCAGCTCTGTCACATCTGTCCGAGACACCCCCTTGTTTTCGTTCCCCCAGGAACGAAAACAAGAGCATTTACTGTGATGGGCAATTTCCTTTGACCATAGAGACAATAAATACAGTTTATTGTATTTACAAAGCACAATTTCTCCATCTTTTTTTTCATTTCCTCTCTCTCACACTCTCTTCTACATGTCTCTTCACTTATGTCTATCTTTGCTTCCTATTGTGCTGAAATGTCTTCAACAGCATTGGTGAGTTAAAAAAAAGGTTCATATCATTGATAAAATAGGGAAGTTAAGCACAAAAACAAACAAAATCTTTCTCGTTCTGCAAAATCACTATTTTATACTCACTACCTCTCTGCCAAAGCACAATTCATTCAGTCTGATTCAACCTATTCATCCTTGTACAGCTTCCTTCATTTCTGTATTCTTCATCCATACCATTATTTAGCACCACCAACATTCTCTTCCTCCACGTCCTCCGCTCTCCTAAATCTCTTCCACTCACTTTGTGTCAAGTCTTTTATAGTAAACTCAAGGTTATCTGTTTCTCTGAAAGGTTCCTTACTCTTCTCTTTCTCATAATATGTATTGTCACACAGCTTGCTTTTACCGCCACAGTTTATATTCAGGTATTACCAACAGCACTCTCACCAACTGGCTTCCACAAACAAGGAAAAAGCTGGACTGACTGGAGAAACATGTTTGGAGTAACCTACTGTATTTTATATTACTGTATGGAAGCCGTTTCCACTTCATTATTCTTGACTGGGTAACACTTTACAATAAGGCTACATTTGTTAATGTGAACTAACAATGAAATAAAAATGTATTTTAAAGAATTTATTAATTTTAATGTACAAACCCGATTCCAAAAAGTTTGGACACTGTACAAATTGTGAATAAAAAAGGAATGCAATAATTTACAAATCTCATAAACTTCAATTATATTCACAATAGAATATAGATAACATATTAAATGTTGAAAGTGAGACATTTTGAAATGTCATGCCAAATATTGGCTCATTTTGGATTTCATGAGAGCTACACAGCTACCAAAAGTTGGGACAGGTAGCAAATAGAGGCCAGAGAAGTTAAATGTACATATAAGAAACAGCTAGAGATTATGCTTATTGGGTAAATTGGCAACATGATCGGGTATAAAAAGAGCCTTTCAGAGTGGCAGCATCTCTCAGAAGTCAAGATGGGCAGAGGATCACCAATTCTCCCAATACTGTGGTGAAAAATAGTGGAGCAATATCAGAAAGGAGTTTCTCAGAGAAAAATCGCAAAGAGTTTGAAGTTATCATCATCATCTACAGTGCATAATATCATCCAAAGATTCAGAAAATCTGAGAAAAAAAATCTCTGTGCATAAGGGTCAAAGCCGGAAAACCATACTAGGTGCCCGTGATCTTTGGGCCCTTAGACGGCACTCCATCACATACAGGAATGCTATTGTAATGGAAATCGCAACGTTGGGTAAGGAATACTTCTCGGTGAACACAATCCACTGTGCCACTCACTGTTGCCGGCTAAAACTAAAGGTCAAAAAAGAAGCCATATCAATACATGATCCAGAAGCGCAGGCATTTTCAAAAATCTAAATTTTAAGTTATTTTTGGAAAACTGGGACGTCACGTCATGTCATCCGGACTAAAAAGGGACAAGGACAACCCAAGTTGTTATTAGCACTCAGTTCAGAAGCCTGCATCTCTGATGGTATGGTGTTGCATGAGTGCGTGTGGCATGGGCAGCTTACAGATCTGGAAAGGCACCATCAATGCTGAAAGGTATATCGAAGTTCTAGAACAGCATATGCTCCCATCCAGACATTGTCTTCTTCAGGGAAGACCTTATATTTTCCAACATGACAATGCCAGACCACATACTGCATCAATTACAATATCACAGCTGCGTAGAAGAAGGATCTGGGTACTGAAATGGCCAGCCTGCAGTCCAGATCTTTCATACATAGAAAACATTTGGCACATCATAAAGAGGAAGATGTGACAAAGAAGACTTAAGACAGTTGATCCTGACCAGAGTTTGGTTTTTACAGCTCAGACGTATATTGAGTGTTTCTAGACGATACTCGCAGCAGATTTGCTACCGCTAGGGTGCATCTAGATTTCTAGGCTACAAAACAAACCCTCCCTCATGTGAACTGAACTGACAGGGGCAGAGATATGACAGGGGAGCTGAAGCTCATTAAATATGCAAATTTTATCCAATCCTAGCCGTGACCGTTTACTTCTAAGTCTCCGGTGCGGCATGCTCATCAAACCCAGCGTTCAGGAAAGAGCCTCAAAACCAGTGAAGAAAATAGCCTATTACTAATTAGTTTATGATGTTTTTGAATGTAAAAAAACACACAAACGTCATTAGTTTGAAAAAAATGAAAAAGAAGCTGACATTTTTTATTAACTAACATTAACAAAAATGAATTGCTCTTTGTAAGTTAATTTTAGTTAATATATTAACTAATGTAAAGTGTTACTATAGTGATTGTGAGATAAAGTTTAAAATAAGAAGTTTTTTTTAAAATTCATTGTTTGTAATTCTGTGTTCTTCTTTTATGTGTCTCAGTTGCAGAATAATGGGGGAAACCCCCCTCTCTGTTACCTCACCCCACCAGCTCAGTTTCCCTGTTCTTTATGAGATGATCAGCATTTAAAATTGGACTGACAGACAGATGCCGGAGTGATACAGTGCTTTCCAGCACCCTTGCACAGTTCAGCCGTTCCTCCTCCCTCTGTTTTGCTGCTAATGAAGGTACATGATCACGATACTCAGTCATGTCCCGAGTGACACAGCTTGTTCTCAGAAATTAGAGCTCTGAGTACAGATTTAAAACAGAGGTGTTTAAAAATATTCATACTAGCATGCATTGCACATTGTAAGACCCATGAGTGCTGTTGCTCTGTCAAGTTAGATGGTAAAAGAGCATGTACTTTGTTTAAGAGGGCCTCATTGCAGCTCTTTATCTTTTGGCCTCCTAGTGGAGTGAAGCACACAAATGTGATGAATCTGTTAGACCGAGCAAGAGAGAGTGAAGTGATTCCATAAAAACAAGGGATGGAAGGATAGGCCAATGCCGCTATTGTGGATTACGCTACACACATCAAATATCTTTATAATTTAATTTAAATTTCATAGTAGTAACTTTCCATAATGATGACACAGGCTGCCATTTCATATTTCTAAGCTGAACAAAAAAATGACAGAAAAACATAAAGTCAGCCATACAACATAACTTGCCCACATGGCTAGAATATTTTATTTATTTTGTCCTGAATGTTATTAGACAAGTGGAGATTATATATATTTTATATTGATAATTACAGATGAAATTTACAAGAAAAACATAACAGTTCTAGACGATCCTATCTGCTTTTGTTTCTCTTATCTGTGTGTGTTCGTGTGAGAATGAAAGGATGAGAAAGCATGTCAATGGGCCCTTTGTCATCAAAGAACATGTTTATTTTCAAGTTTGGCGCTCCAACTGTCAGGACTCTCATCATCTCCCTTTAGGGCCCCTCCTCTCTCTTCTCTGTATTCTTCCTCCAGTCTTTAGGGTCATGTTCCATAGTTTAAAGCGCTTTTTGTCTGCTCACCATTATAACAGATCTGACAATCCCTCTCTCCCACTCACCCTCTCTTTCCATCTCCCTCTCTTTCTCTCAGCTGGTTTTCGCACAAGAGTAATAGGATTACCACACACTGTTCTGCCAAGGACAGAGACTGGAGGGGGAGATAGGAGGACAGGTTAAAGAGGGGGATGAAAAGGGAGAGAGGAGCGGGAAATCAGAGGGAAATGAGGAGTACAAGCTGAAGAACAGAATGCGATGTCAGTGCACCCCCTATCACCCCCCCCCCCAGCCCCTCAGAGTAACAGGCCAGTGATATTTGAGGAGCGATAGAGAGTTATGTCTTGCACATGTCAGTTGCTATATTAAGCAAAAAGTGTGTGTTGATAGTGTCTCCAGTATCATGCTTAGGATCAAACTCTTCCTATTGGCACAGTTCACTGTTTCCACTATCACTCGCCTCTCTGAAGCTTCCATACCTTCATTCCCGCGTAATGGATCTGTATCCGGTACAGCTGTCATTTCAGAGGCGGGGAGCTAATCAGAGGTCCGATTTAGCAGCATGACAGGCCTAAACCGGGGTCAAGAACGGGCTGCTACTCACTGCTGCTGATAGTATGCCAGCTGCTGAACTTCATGTAACTCAATCTGTCTCAAATCATGACATGACATTCCACAGATAACAAAATGGACTTCTGTTTTACACATACCTTAGATTCATATCTGAAACTCCAGCGGACATACACAGAAACTCAGTCTTACTTGTTTTGATGCGCAAGAACAGACCTTATTGATTTTTGCGGAAGGTCAAACATGCTGCATAACATATAAGAATGGTTCTTACACATTAAACAAGCATGCTTGACCTTCCATTTACCATATCTGATGTGTGCTTTGATTAATTTTAATGTAAATAAAAGATTACATTGAATCTGTTCATCATATAAAGCGATTGAGTCTCTTTACAAAATTTGAACTGAACCGGTCAATTCAAACTCTTCATCAACTTTTTCAAAGCATCAAAGTGGTAGTTGCATAGACTGTCAATGGTAGGACAGAAATCTCTCAGATTTAATTAAAAATATCTTCATTTTGTGTTTCAAAGATTAACAAAAGCCTTACAGGTTTGGAAAGACACAAAGGTGATAAATGATGAGAAATTACATTTTTGGGTGAACTAACCCTTTAAAGTAGCTACCTGTTGTGGTCTCATTCTTTTTTGGTTTCAATGGCCCTCATTTATCATTTGGCGTACGGCACGCTCAAATCCTACGCCAGCTCAGGAGGTGGTGTACGCACGTTTGAGTTAGTGCGAAAATGCGCAGAAAAACAATAACACCACAAAACGCACTGACAAATATATGCTAGGCCTATATTATAACCCACTGTAAAAAAAAAAAAAAAAAACAAGAACATAGTAATTATAAACTTCAGTGTTTATTTTTGTGCAACATGGACTTCAATGTTTAATTTGTGTGACACCAAGCATTTGATTTTTTAGGCATGTATTCCTCCAGTCGCGAGCCTGTGCGCTTTACCTGACGGTTCGGGGTTACGCCCGGCAGCTGCGCACGGACTGGGACTGAAAATAATTCAGACTGTCAAAATAATAAAAATGACCTTCTTCTTCTTTAAATAATAGTTATAATAATAATAAAAAAATAATAACGACATTCTTCTTCTAAATAACAATACGCGTCATTAATAATAAAAATCATAATTTACATTTACATTTTACATTTAATCATTTAGCAGACGCTTTTATCCAAAGCGACTTACAAAAAAAGGGTAGAGCAATAGAAGCAACGAAACAAACAAAGCCAACAACCTGTAAGAGCTGTAAGAAATCTCAATTAATTAGCAGAGTACACAAATGTTTTTTTTTTTTTTTTTTTTATAGCCAGCTACAACAAATACTCACGTACGGAAAATACAGAACACTGGATTTGGATAGCTAAGATAACAACCCATTAGGACTAAGGACTATAATAATAATAAGAATCCTACAAATTGTCATGCAATTATTAATGTGAATGAATGGTACTCCACATCACATCATCATCACTATCGTACACCCCAATAGCCTACCTACATGTGCCGTGATACAAAATTAAATGCTAATTGTTTCAAAATCATTGTTCTGTAAAATAATGCATTGTGATAATTTCTCATCCAAACTGCTATTTAAACTGCTGGAGTGCACTTCTCCACCCCCACACTGTTACTCGTAATTTAGGTCCATATTTGTTTTTGTGGGTGCCTTTAATCCCACTCTTTAAACTCCCAAATAAAACAATTTCGCTTTTTTCCACTTCCCTGGTGATTGGCTCGATGGTCGCGTCTCAATCATCTCAATAGTTCAGTAGTCAGGGCACTGATCAGGGAGTCAGCCCATTGACTTATGTCCTGATCAGTGCCCTGACTAGTGGACTAGTGAGATGATTGAGCGCGCCCGATCTCCACGTCGGAGAAGTTTCGCTTCTTTGCCGTCTTCCGTGTGTTCATGGCGTAAAATGAGGGCGTGGGGGAGGCGGAGACTTGAATATATAGGGGCGTGTTATTCTAATGACGATCGTTTTCAGCCGCGGCATTTATCAAGGGCAAGAATTGCGTACACCTGGATTGCAGAGGTGCGCACAGCTTCATAAATCAGGCGGTGAGAGGAGTGTAAGCATAATCTTACGCCAACATATACGCCCGTTTCTGCGCAAGATTGATAAATGAGGGCCATTCTGTTCTGTTTTCTGCTTTGAGTTCTGTTCGCTAGTTAATTTCCATGACATTATTACCTGATAGATCATTGCCAATGTTTTCGGAAGATGAGTGTGGCAAGGGGGGCGTGGTTCAGCGAGTTCTGCAGCGGGAGAGAGAGCCACGGGACGTGCGGTAAGTGAGTGGGTTGGACGCAGATTGATAACACCTGTATCTTGTTCCAGTGATGGGCGTGGGGAGAGGATAAAATGCCTGTGGAATCGGAAGCATGGGAGAGAGGGACTGCTGACGCTCCACCCTGACCTGAGTATGTTGACCCGGAAGTGGACGTTTAAACCAGAACCCGGAAGTGACTGAGAGAAATAGACACTCGCTGAGAATGTACCGTGTTCTTGAGTTATTGATTTATAATAAAAAGCGTCAGCAGTCAAGCTGACCCCTTGTCCTCTTCCTTCCCACCCACGAACATTATCACACTGGTGCCGAAACCCGGGAGGAAGCAGGACAACGCCGCCGCCATGCAGACGTCATCCGCCACGCCATTTGAGGACATCATTACATCCCTCGCGGTCTTTCACCACGAACAACATCAAGCTCTGCTGGATCTTCGGACGGATCAAGAACGGCGGTTCGTGGCAATCGTCCAAGGCCAGCAGGAGGACCGCGAGAGGTTCCGGAGCTGGCTTGACCCGGAGGCTCGCGCCGAGGCCGCCGGGCAGACCGACGCACCGGTCCACGTGCCCATGCACAAGATGGGGCCGCAGGATGATCCCGAGACCTTCATAGAGCTGTTTCAGAAGTCAGCAGAGGCCTGCCGGTGCCCCCGGGCACAGTGGCCGGTGCGCCTAATACCACTACTATCGGGAGGAGCCCAGGCGGCTGCCCAACAACTGCCGGTGGCGAACCTCCTGGAGTACGACGACCTCAAGAGGGCCATCATCCAGCGGGTCGGCCGGTCACCGGAACAACATCGCCAGCGCTTCCGCTCCCTGGACTGGGGCGAGGCCGGCCGACCCTTCGCGATGGCCCAGCAGCTCCGGGACTCCTGTCGCAAATGGCTATTGGCCGGCGGAAGCGACGTGGACCACATTGTCGATCTGGTGGTGCTGGAGCAATTCATCGCTCGGCTTCCCAAGAAAGCAGCCGAGTGGGTCCAGTGCCACCGGCCCATGTCGCTGGAGACGGCCATCAACCTGGCGGAGGACCACATGGTGGCGTGCCCTGGGGTTGGCGACCCCCTACTAACCTCTTCCCCTCTCTCTCCCCCCTCTGTCTCTCTCTCTCGCCCTGTCCCTCGCATTCCCCCCAGAGGCTGGGGCGGAATGGGCCCTGGGCAGTTCGGGAGTTCGAGGGCCCCACCGAGGGGGGCGGGGCTGATGGGGGCAGGAGGGGATAATGCTTCCGGTTCTACTCCCTCTCCACGTCCATTCTCCAACCCACTCCCCGCCGTTGGGGTGGCGGGTAGGCCTGGGCTGGCCTGTTGGCGTTGCGGGGACCCGGATCATTTTGTGGACCGGTGTCCGATGATGGACATCGGGACAATGATCCGGGTTCCGGACGTCCCGCAGGCCACCCCCGATCAAGCAGGAGAGTACCAAATTCCTGTGAGTATCAAGGGGGGTACATATCAGGCCTTGGTGGATTCAGGATGTAACCAAACCTCAATCCATCAAAGCCTGATGCAGCCGGGGGCATTGGATACAAGCCGCGTGGTTAAGGAGCGGTGTGTGCACGGGGATGTGGTGGAGTACCCGGTTGTCCCAATCACGATTCAGTTCAGGGGAGAAAAACATAGTGTAGAGGTGGCGGTTAGTCCTCACCTCCGGCATCCGCTAATTCTAGGGACGAATTGGCCCGCGTTTGCAGTTTTATTGGGGTCGTTATGTGCGGATGCCGCTTGGGGAAAAAAGGCTAGGATAGGGACGGCGCGAGTGCAGCTTGGGGAGACTGAGACGGGACCACTGGAGATGGCTCCAGAGGAACCGAGCAGGATCGAGAGACTGATTCTCTCGGACCGCGATGACTTCCCTCTGGAGCAGTCACAGGATGAGACCCTCAAACATGCCTTCCAACAGGTCCGCTCTATCGACGGCCAGTCTCTCCAACCCGCCTTGCCCGTCACCTATCCCTATTTCGGGATTTCGGGATTGTCTTGTCCGGAATGTCAGTTGGTAAATTCGCTGGCCGCTCCAAAAGCGCCATTGCGCCCCCTCCCATTAATGCAGGTCCCCTTCGAAAGAATTGGGATGGACCTCATCGGGCCATTAGAGCGATCCGCACGCGGACATCGTTTTGCGTTAGTTATCGTGGACTACGCAACACGATATCCAGAAGCAGTGGCTCTCCGCAACATCTCGGCGAAGAGTGTTGCGGACGCACTGTTATGACTCATCTCCCGGGTGGGGGTTCCGAAAGAAATCCTCACTGACCAAGGCACGGCGTTTATGTCACGTACATTACGCAAACTATACGGGTTACTGGGCATTAAATCCATTCGAACAAGCGTCTATCACCCACAAACGGATGGCTTGGTCGAACGGTTTAATCGCACGCTTAAAACCATGATCCGTAAGTTCATAAAGGAAGACGGCAAAAATTGGGACAAGTGGTTAGAACCCCTCTTATTTGCCGTGCGGGAGGTCCCGCAAGCCTCCACGGGGTTTTCCCCCTTTGAGCTTCTCTATGGACGCGAGCCTCGGGGGTGCTGGATGTCCTGCGAGAATCTTGGGAGGAGGGACCTTCTTTGGCGAAAAACGAAATTCAATATGTGCTGGACTTGCGAACAAAACTCCACACACGGGGGCGGCCGTGAGCCGGTCGTATAACAGGGGAACTAAACTACGCAAATTTACACCGGGAGAGAAAGTGCTCGTATTACTCCCTACGTCGAGCTCAAAATTTATGTCAAAGTGGCAGGGGCCGTTTGAGGTCGCACGACAAGTCGGGGATCTCGATTATGAAGTGATACGGTCGGATAGGAACGGGGCTCGTCAAATTTATCACCTCAATCTCCTGAAAAAATGGAATGAGGTCGAATCAGTGTTGTTGGCAACGGTGATCGGGGGGAGGATGATCTCGGGCCAGAGGCGAGCATCAAGGCACAATCAGTCACGCTGGCCCCTGGTGGAGATCACCTCTCACCGTCCCAACTCACTGATTTATCTAAGTTACAGGCCGAGTTTGCCGACGTGTTCTCGCCCCTACCGGGACGTACCGACTTGATTCAGCACCATATTGAGACCGAGCCGGGCGTGGTAGTTCGCAGCCGGCCGTATCGATTACCTGAACACAAGAAAAAGGTGGTTCAGGAAGAATTAGGGGCGATGCTGGACATGGGAGTAATAGAGGAGTCCAACAGTGACTGGGCGAGCCCGATAGTTTTGGTTCCTAAAACCGACGGCTCGGTCCGGTTCTGTGTGGACTATCGCAAGGTGAATGCTGTGTCGAAATTCGACGCCTATCCAATGCCGCGGGTCGACGAGTTGCTTGATCGGCTGGGCACGGCTCGATTTTATTCGACATTGGACTTAACAAAGGGCTATTGGCAGATCCCCTTGTCTCCATTGTCCAAAGAAAAGACAGCTTTCACCACGCCGTTTGGATTGCACCAATTGTCACGCTTCCATTCGGGTTGTTCGGGGCTCCCGCTATCTTTCAGCGTCTCATGGACAGGATTTTGCGTACACATGCTGCATATGCTGCTGCCTACCTGGATGATATTGTGATTTATAGTCACGATTGGCAGCCAAAGAAGTGTGCAATTGGGCGGGTGGAAGTAAGTAAGGTATCTGGGCTTCCACTTGGGCCATGGGCAGGTGCGTCCCCAAATTGATAAGACTGCCGCGATTGCGACCTATCCGAGACCCAAGTCCAAAAAGGAGGTAAGGCAGTTCTTGGGGCTGGCGGGATATTATAGGCAGTTTATACCCAATTATTCGGACCTCACCAGCCCTCTGACTGACCTTACTAGAAAGGGGCTACCAGATACGGTCCAGTGGACGGAGCCGTGCCAGCAGGCCTTCACCCGAGTGAAGGCTGCTCTGTGTGGCGTGCCGCTTTTACACTCCCCTGACTTTTCTCTCCCTTTTTTGTTGCAGACTGACGCGTCGGACAGAGGGTTGGGCGCAGTCCTGGCCCAGGAGGTGAAGGGGGGAGAGCGGCCGGTGCTGTACATTAGCCGCAAGCTCTCCAAGAGAGAGGCTAAGTACAGCACCATCGAAAAAGAATGCCTTGCCATCAGGTGTGCCGTTCTCACCCTCCGCTACTACCTCCTGGGGTGGGAGTTCACCCTCTGTTCGGACCACGCTCCTCTCCAATGGCTCCACCGTATGAAGGATACCAACACGTGGATCACCCGTTGGTATCTAGCTCTTCAGCCTTTCAAGTTCAAGGTGATCCACAGGCCGGGTGCTCAGATGGCTGTGGCCGACTTCCTCTCCAGAAATGGGGGGGGGGGGGGGGGGGGCTGCAGGCCGGCCTCAAGCGAGGTCTGCAGCGGGAGAGAGAGCCGCGGGACGAGCGGTAAGTGAGTGGGTTGGACGCAGATTGATAACACCTGTATCTTGTTCCAGTGATGGCCGTGGGGAGAGGATAAAACGCCTGTGGAATCGGAAGCATGGGAGAGAGAGAGGGACTGCTGACGCTCCACCCTGACCTGAGTACGTTGACCCGGAAGCGGACGGTTTTAAACCAGAACCCGGAAGTGACTGAGAGAAATAGACACCCGCTGAGAGTGTACCGTGTTATTGAGTTATTGATTTATAATAAAAAGCGTCAGCAGTCAAGCCGACCCCTTGTCCTCTTCCTTCCCACCCACGAACATTATCACAATGAGCATGTCAGAGTTAAGAATAAATATAATGCATGCCTCCGCTTGAAGTGACGAGCGATGTGCGCTCGCCGTCTGCAGTGCATTAGAACGTTGTTTTCAAGTCGCATCCGTGCTTCATTATAGAAATGTATTGTTTGCATACTGTGGTAAATACACACACTAGTAGATTATGGCCAGGGTCAAGATAAGCTTTCGCAGTCGTCTCTCCATAGTGTTATTATAGTTTGCTGGCTTTTTGTTGGCCACTGAATCTGCATTAACGACAACAGCTGGGGCAACAGCCTTAGTCCTAATGGGTTGTTATCATAGCTATCAAAATCCAGTGTTCGGCATTTTGCGTACGTGAGTTTTTGTTGTAGATGTCTATTTTAAAAAAAAAAAAAAAAAAAAAAAAAAAAAATTGTGTACTGTGCTAATTAATTGAGATTTCTTACAGCTCTTACAGGTTGTTGGCCTTGTCTGTTTCGTTGCTTCTATTACTCTCCCCTTTTTTGTAAGTCGCTTTGGATAAAAGCGTCTGCTAAATGATTAAATGTAAATGTAAATGTTTTCCTCTTCTGTCGGAATTTTCCCACAAGTAAATTCTGACCAATCGAAAAGCAGTTTAGGAAATACGCCATGGCCAATGAGTGATGTGGATGTTGTCACGTGCCTGCGTTTTGGTTCGTTTCAATTGGTTCGGAAAGATTGAAATTGGTGTGAAAAGAAACCAAAAAAGCTGAAACATGCAACAATGAATAATTGTTTGCCCTTGGTTCGGACCAAATGAACTAAGCTAGAGATGTGAAAGCACCCTTACTCTGTGGTCCAAGGGACACCTGCCAATGAACGGTCCTCAGGGGGATTTTGGTGCTTTCATAAAGTGAATGCTGTTGAACAAATGATCACTGTTTACCATCTGCCCAGCTGTGGAGCACATCACCAGCCCCACTCCAGACCCAAAGCACAGCCAGCCATCTCCCACACACTGCATGGAGCAAACACCAGAGCCCACCACAGACAAGGAGCCCAAGACTGACATGATGCCTACACCAGAGCTGACACCAGAGCAAACTGCCCCAACTTCAAGACTCCTGAATCTCCAGTGATCCACCCAGCTCCAAGACTCCTGCGTCTCTAGTGATCCCTTAATTCCCTCGGCATCCTCTCTGTTGACTCCACTCTGCTGCATGGATCTGCCTTGGCTCCTCTGGTCTCCAGCTCCTGGTCTCCGCTTGTCACCACCTCGGCTCATTGGGTCCACCTTGGCTTCTCCATCCCTTGACTCCACCTAGGACCATCTGCATTTTGGCTTCACCAGGCTCTGCCTGGGTCTCCACCTTCATCAGTTCCGTCTGTTGTCCCCCTGGTTCCAAATCTCCATAATTTCTTCTCCTCTGTTGACTCCGCTGTGGGCCTTCATTGTGGCTGAGGTTAGTTTTGGAGTTTGACAGCCTCTGGTCAATATGTCTAAAGTGTGATTAAATAGCAATATCTGCATATTGAATTTTCAAAAACTACTTTTGTGTTTCATGGAAAAAACATGGTATACCTGAAATAAAATGACATAAGGGTAAGGAAACATTTTTTTTAATTGTTCAAAATTAGTAATTATTTCCTCTAATAGTATTTCCTAAACTGCGATAACTATGTCAATAATGTAAAATGTGTACCTTGAATGCAATGTAAGTCGCTTTGGATAAAAGCGTCTGCCAAATGCATAAATGTAAATGTAAATGTAAATGTATGTTGTAAAACAATTTAGACAGTTCATTACTAAAACATAGTCTATGATCATTCAAAATCAATTCATCATTTAGCTGCATCAAGGTACAACCTAAAAGGAAAATATGGATATTAATCTTTTTGACTTTAATAGGTATGTTAGTTGAAGAGTTTAGACATTTCTGCTGTATGACAGATGTACATTATTCTCTGTGTGTGTGGGCAAATCGCAAAGATAGGAAATTTGTGTAGGTACCAAATTCATGCTGTGGGCACTAGATGTTCCTAATGACTCACCAAGTCCATGTGTAATATGGGACACCCCCATATTTTCTCAGTTTTGTGTATTTGTACGTTTCATGCTCTTATGATCTGTATTAACTGACAGGAGGTGGTGGTGTGTTCAAGACAGAAGCCAGGGACCCAAAGCTCCACAGTTCAAACTCTGGAAGGGATAATCTATTAAGTTGATCTATGGAGTCCATTGTCTAATTTTCACTCTTTGCATCACTAAAAACACCACGCTACTAGCAGAAGCGGCAGCCAATGTGCGTGAGGATTCTCTCCAACATTTAGTAAAACACTGCAGGTCACACTATTCAAACATGGTGAAATACAGTGAGGGGGTGGTGCGCACGCACACCATATAATTAAAACACTCTTTATAGAAAACTATAATGATGATTCTTCCTCTCATGTGAATATGAACCATTCAGATGAATATTCACATCAACTATTTCTTTTTTAATGTGTACATTTTTTCAAATTATTACCAAATTATTGAATGCACATTTAACAACTGTTCATATGACATGCATCATAATATTGCAGTAGAATGTCCAATCAGGCACTAAACAGAATTCAGGTAATGGGATCAATCAAAAGTCACACAGAGCAATTACCATTGAGATTTGTCCAGGTATTGTGGACATCAATGAGGTTACCTTGTAAATACTGTACTAAGCAGCTGATGCTGTGTGTTTCTGCTAAATCTGCTTAAAAGCATGGCATAAGTCATTTGGGAGGTTTTGAATGCTCTGTTATGTCTAAATCATGAACACACATTCCTCACAAAGGTCACAGATGTGAATAATACAGCTGATCACTGACCATTTGTGTGTTCAGCCTGAATGACAATGGCTGCTTAAGAGTCGTGTCATATGTTGAATAGTTTTCGAGACTTTGTTTGCTTAGTTCAGGTGTGGTGGCTCAGGGCAGGGTGTGAAAACACACAGGTAGAGGAAGGGAATTTCATTGTTTGTGTGAGAATGTCGTCCAAAACACTAAACGTCTTCTGGCATCAGATGAGTTCCTCATTCCCACACGGACATCTGCATTTGTTTAGGTTTTAATCATTGTTGCAGGATTTCATGACAAAGATACAGTGTTATGGTTGATAATCTAACATAAACAAAAGAGCATATGCTCCAGCTCCATGTTTGTGGAATTTACTGTGCTCCTGTTACACACCTGAAATGCCACCGTCATCTGTTCCATCTTGGACCAATGTTACACACACATGCAAACACACACCTGTGCCACTGAAGCGACAGCTTGGCCACCTGTCTCTGTGAGTGGGCGGGTACAGACTGAGGCAGATTGTGAGTGGGAGCAGAGATGACTGACGCATCCTGTGACCAATCTGTACACATCTCACTGCTTCTGCAGACTAATTTCGCTGTTAGCATTCTCAATGGAAATCCTGGATTTGAAATATGGCAAAAACTTTCAGAGCCTATTAACTGAACAGTAAATGTCATGTGACTAATCAATATAGTGCAACAACTTTTTCAGCAGTCTGAAAGTATTTTTCCTATTAATTTTAACTCCAAAATCTCAAATCTGAATCTTTAATCTAATTTTTTTTGCATATTTCATCCAACCAATAAAAGAAAAGTGTTTTTAATACAAAAAAAGTCAACCTTCAAATAATTATGTTCAGTTATGCACTCAATACTTGGTCGGGAATCCTTTTGCAGAAATGACTGCTTCAATGCGGCGTGGCATGGAGGAAATCAGCCTGTGGCACTGCTGAGGTGTTATGGAGGCCCAGGATGCTTCGATAGCGGCCTTAAGCTCATCCAGAGTGTTGGGTCTTGCATCTCTCAACAATACCCTGGCACCTTGATTTCCCAATGACATGCAAAATTTGCTTTCATCCGAAAAAAGTACTTTGGACCACTGAGCAACAGTCCAGTACTGCTTCTCTGTAGCCCAAAAGTGGCTTGACCTGGGGAATGCGGCACCTGTAGCCCATTTCCTGCACACGCCTGTGCACGGTGGCTCTGGATGTTTCTACTCCAGACTCAGTCCACTGCTTCCGCAGGTCCCCCAAGGTCTGGAACCGGTCCTTCTCCACAATCTTCCTCAGGGTCCAGTCACCTCTTCTCGTTGTGCAGCCTTGATACAGCACTCTGGGAACAGCTTATTCGTTCAGAAATTTCTTTCTGTGTCTTACCCTCGCGCTTGAGGGTGTCAATGATGGCCTTCTGGACAGCAGTCAGGTCGGCAGTCTTACCCATGATTGCGGTTTTGAGTAATGAACCAGGCTGGGAGTTTTTTAAAGCCTCAGGAATCTTTTGCAGGTGTTTAGAGTTAATTTGTTGATTCAGATGATTAGGTTAATAGCTCGTTTAGAGAACCTTTTCATTATATGCAAATTTTTTGATATTGGAATTTGGGGTGTAGCGACTCAGGCGAATCAAACACACAATCGCCAGTTACATTTAACAAATATGTTTTGAAAGTTGTGCTCACTAGCAGACCTTCCCCCAACACAGCAGAGGGAGATTCTTCAGTCACCCTGGAAACCATCTGATAAGGTGTTTTTATGGCCCCGAAAGGAATTTGGCCACATGAAGTTTCAGACACAAAGACACAGAGCTTTTGCCTCAAATTATAGACAAACCATCTATAAATGAACATGCACCCCAGGACATTATATGTAAACACATAACTGTCTTGTAAAATGTTTATTCTGTATGGTATTTTGCATCTTTTTATCTTTGTCTTAACAAATTACTAGTTCAGATAACCTCATATATGTCATGTCTCCTATCAAATTAATGCTCACTTCACGACTTACACTTCCATGTATATCACTTATTCAGAAAATGCAGTGTGTGTTTGTTGCATTAATTATAGTATGAAGACTCAGAGACCCACTGAGTCGAACTTTCAAACAAAGGGCAATAAAGTCTGCTGAGGAATTTCCCGCCGGGAAATCCCAACAATCTCATTGGTTAAGTCTAACCCTGGAGGGTGGGACTACGGCCAGACCATAAAAGGAGGACCTCGGATGCCCTCCTCCTCACTTCTTGTTCTCTTCTCCGAAACTCTCTGGCTTTTACTTCTTCAACTCTCTCCTGTGGGAGCCAACACCCACGGGGGGGGGCTGGCACTTAAGCCATGCCACCAATGCAGGCCCTCCAAGCAGGCCTCATCTCTTCCAAAAATCTTCTCTTCTACAATCCGATCTTCAAGAACACGAAGCATCGCTAAAGCAAACAGCCGCTTCCCTCCCAACCTCGGAAAGGACCGCCGGACATGCAGGACATTTGAACACGCAGAGACACATACGCACACAAGCGAGAAGCCAAAACGAAACCAAAAAGAATGCAAGTATTCTATTTCTTACTGCTGTAAAGAGGATGTGTTATTCTCCCGTTGGGATAAATTAACTCCGTGAAGGTCGTATTTGGTTGAACTGAAGGAAAGCTGTTTCTTACCCTCCCCCACTCTCTTTGTCTCTCTCTCTCACTCTCTTTGTCTCTCTCTCTCTCTCTTTTATCTCTCTCTAACTTCAGTCTATTCATTATTCTCTTTTATGTATTCTTTCGTTAATATCTATACTTCTACTCTCTTGTTGCATATTTAGTATGTACTTTCTGTGTGAATTGTAGTGTTATTTTTAGTGTGTTTATTAAACCTCCGAAAGACATTTAATGAGTTGAATCTGTTATTCTGCCACATACACAAAGTCAATGAAACTTGCGATCTAAACGTTACCTAACTGCTTATGCTACTATGTTAGTAAAGTAAACTGTATGACCATTTGAAATATTGAACTTATCCTGATCAGTAAAGTTAATGTTTCTCATGCGCTCGTAAAGCAGTAATCCATTATTGAGAATTGATTTGAAAAGTCTATAACTAATTTGCAGGACAAACTTAGTAGGATAATTTCAAGCAATTTCATAAAGGGTTACTTGTATTTAATTAAACAATTTTCCCTATCGGAAAATTTTAATACGTAATGAACAACTGGCAAATCATATTCATAAATTCATGAATATTGAATATTAAATCCCTTTTGAGTTAATTATTCCCCGAGACATTAAACTCATGAGTCGTTGTTGTTACATGTATTTGGTGGAGAAAAATGCGAGCAAGTTTCAAACGTTTGTGTATGTGTGAATGATATTCATATTCTATTCATTGTGTATTTTTGAGGTATTAATAACCGGCACGCGCGTTTTGTTTCGTTTTTGTTTTGTTGTTGTTGGTGAATTATGAACGGTACGCGCAAAGCGAACCCAAGCATAAACAGATGCTGAGAAATGTTGAAGTAGCCGGATTATATTAATGAAAATATGAACGGTACGCGCAAAGCCAACCCAAGCATAAACAGATGCTGAGAAATGTTGAAGTAGCCGGATTATATTAATAAAAATATGAACGGTACGAAAATCCGCGTGATCTCCGAAAAACTCTGCAGGCCGTAGGCGCAATAGGGTTTATCCGCGTGATTTCCTAACAAATGTATTGTAGGAAACCCATACATTTGACTCGAGCAATATATTATGTGTTCCATCAAAATAATGAGATTTTGATGTTGTCTGTAGACACGTACGTTGCGTTATCCCGCTTGATCTGAACTACGGAAAGTTCTATCATTGCGGAAGATTGGGACAGGGCGAGACTCTCCTGTACAATATAAGGGGCCTCAGAATAATTATTATATCGTTAAGATAAACGATAACTCCTGGTTTAAGTCTGGCTTAGCTAACCAAAGACCTGAGACCTAAAACATTTGAATCAAAAATGCTGAAAACCGTCAGCCATATTGATAAATGTCTATTGGAGTCCATGTAAAATGCGTGAATAGGCAGAAGATAAATTCCTGTTTGTCACCCGTTTCGTTGCTCGTGCACATAAAGTGCAGTCATTTTTAAATGAGTGCAAAAGCCAGTAGAGTGTAGGGAACGCCGCTTGCAAACCGACAGAGGGCGACTCAAGAATTGCAACACCGCTTGCAAACCGCCAGAGGGCGACTCAAGAATTGCAACGCCGCTTGCAAACCGCCAGAGGGCGACTCAAGAATTGCAACGCCGCTTGCAAACCGCCAGAGGGCGACTCTAGAACCAGACAAAGCCATCTGGTGAGCATTTCCGCCTAACTAACTCTAGTCTAGGGCGGGCGCAATAGCGCCATCGTGTGGATAAATTCGGATAGTTTCACTCTCCGTCATTTGATTCTGCCTTAACAAAATAAGTTTGAGCCTATAAATTGTTTATTGCTTACTGTTGTACACAGTTTCATTTATACAATTTTTCTAACAACAACCAAGTCTCCTTTCTCGCTGATTAAACACCCTTATTCGAATTTGAAGTTTAAAAAGAAACATAACTTCCTCTAACTCAAAGTGAAATTAGGTTTAAGTCACACAGTCCAATTGGAAGGAAGGACGCCACCGTGTGGTTATACCCTGTTAAGTCAGCGCAACACTAAATCACTACTCCCTTTCTGATTAATTCTTTTATTTGGATAACTCCCACTTAGAGATTAATCGTTATAGGATAAGATTTTTGATTGGCTTTCTTTTATTTGATTTTCCTTACAGGCTTATTTAAATTTCATTTAAACTTGCTTTGAATTTAATTTGAATTAAGTTGAGCTTCTAATTCTTTTATTTTATTTTATTTATAATTTTATTTTAATTTTTAATTTTAATTTTTAATTTTAATTAAAAAAAATTTTATTAAATTTTTATTTTTATTTTTATTTTTATTTTTCTCTGCAAAAGTTTTTCTGTTCCCCTCCCATTGGGAATAAAGCTCAGTCTGGTAATTACAAACGGTATCAAAAGTGCTTTTTGTTTTATCATTACTTGACAGAAACTTTTGCCTTTTTCTAAATTGCTCTTGATATTTAATCTTCCACGTAAGCGACCTCAATTCACCCCGGATGAGCTAAATGGGATAACCCATAGTACAAGCCGAATTTTAGTATATCTTGAGCATTTAGCCAATTAATTTCCCTAACACTCCCGGCGCGCACGCTGACATTCCTTTCATTACAGACCAATTCATCTTGTGTTTGTTTCCACTGTGCTCTTTCCTATCCTCACTGTTGGACTATCACGATTGTGTTTCTTTCAGTTCACCAAGAGACCCCAAGGAGAATTAAATAGTCCCGGGACGACCGAGCAGCAGTTCACCAAGTGACCCCCCAGGGCTACCGCCCACCTAATTGTCTGAATTGTCTAATTATCTAACTGTCTAGATCAGTTAGCCAAAATTCCCAGCTATCCGTACGATAGCTCATTAGCTTAGAACAAGCTTGCATTGGCTCTCTCTCTGTGTGTGTGTGTGTGCTGTGTTTCTTTCGTCCGCAGTAATGTTCCGTGCACCCAGTTCCGCCGTCCCGTGGGACCGCCTAACGACATGGCTGGAAGCGCTAACGGCCACCAGTCAAGGAAGTCTGGGCCAGCCAAGCCAGGAGCAACTGGACACCGAGCTAGACCAGCTGATGACACACGACCCCACGCACAGCTACTCCAACAAGGAAGTGGCCAAGATCCTCGGAAGCCTCGCCCACGTCCTCATCGCACAGGCACGTCTAAGCGAAGGGAGCTACGACAACCTGGAACAGGAGGCAGCAACGCTAAAGCTTCAAGCCAAGGAGGCCCGGAGAGACCAAGCCCTCACCCAGCTTCGTCTAGATCAGCTTCTAGACACAGAGAAAGACGACGAAACAGACAAAGAACAAAGACAAGAAATAGAAAGACTTCAGGAGACCCTGAAGGAGCTCCGTCGTGACACCGACCGACGAGTACAGTCAGAGAAAGACGCCAAGAAACAACTCGACGAAAAGCTTCGGCGTGGCGAATCCCTCCTGGAGAGAGCCCATGATGAACTTAAAGACAGAGACATTACCGCTAAAGTCTATGCAAAACATTTGCAGTCGGCACAAGCCGAGATCGACGAGCTCATCCAGCAAAGACACAAGCTCAAAGATGAACTTGACATGGTGCAAAGAGAACTGAGACAATCATATATAGTGCAACGTTACCGGAAGGGGGAAACACACAACACAGAGTTTCCCCTGACCAGTTACTCCGCACATTTTAGCCACAAAGCAAGAGCTACGAAGGGAAATGACAGCCCCCTGTTTAAAAGAGCACCCGCCAGTCTCCACGAATCCCAGTCAGCAGCAAAGGAAAGGACGCCCTTCCAGGAAGTCAAGGTCAACAGCCACGAAGCTTCAAAGAACCTTGACAAGCTGGCCAGAAATATTCCTACCTTCAGCCCAGACCCGGCAGGAGGACACGACGTCCACGCATACTTAAAAGACATAGACTTTTACTTGCAAACTGTCGCTCACGCGAACAACTGGGACAGACTGTACCTGCTCAGGGCCACGTCTAATCGTGATGTACGGTGCTTTCTGGATCGACAACCAGAGGCCATCAAAGCGGACTACTGGCATCTACGACAAGCTCTAATTCGTGAGTACTCCGACCCCGAGTCAGACCAGGGGTTCATCACTGCCATGGACCTCAAGCAAGCTCGACGTGAGACCTCACAGAACTTTTATAACAGACTGCGACGTGCCTACTTCGGGGCACGTAACGACCCAGGCATGGAGGAGGACATCAACTTCAAAACTCTTTTCCTCCGAAACCTGCACCCTACCATCAGTTACCACCTGGGGGTGCTGGCGTGCCCGCGCAGCATGGGCACGCAACAGTTAAGAGACTTGGCTCACAAAGCTTACGTCAAACAGAAAACCATTTCTGAAAAGACTGTAAAACAGCCCACCATCTGCCCTGTCTCTGTGCACCACCCAGAGCTAACCCTAGAGGGCGCCAAACAGAACCACAGTTACCGACCCGTCAACAGAGAGTCCAAATCACTCCAAGCCAGCAGAGGGCAGCGTGGTCATAATGGCGACCGTCCACGGTACCAGAGCGATCGCTCTGAAGGATCCTGGGACCCGCCTCGCCCAGAAAGCCAGCGAAGAGGCCACTCTCGTCGGGACAATGGTAGGCCCAGACCTGAACCCACGTCTGGAAAAGAAAGTGTAGCTGCTTCTGAAGTTACAGAGCTCATAAAGATCCTGAAAGAGTTCCTCCGACAGAAACCTCACAAGGAAGACAAGAAGGACGGACCAGGTACAGCACGACTAGACATGATACCTGAAATCAACCTTCCCGCCCTTCCTGCAACTGAATCATCCACCCTGAACACTGTTCCCCAACCACGGACTAGTGTACTAACTGTTGCACCCCCACACGTCAGCAGCACACACTCACTACAGCTGACAGCAACAGCCTCTAATCAAGACAGCATCATGGGACAGCCCAGCGTACCAGAAAGCGCTGCTTTGTTTGTTTGCACGCATAATGAGACACCTGATACATATCCAGACGGCTTATCAAGCAACACACAGGTCCCCACACCAAGACTCCTGGGAAACCTAATCGAGAAGGGGATGGCTCGAAAACTCTATCTGACTATCACTATGGAAAGGGAATTTAAGCTCGAAGCCCTAGTTGACACTGGCTCTGACCTCACGCTTATATCCGCCCAACTGTTTGAAAGACTCAGATTTGAAGCACAGAGGAAAAATCGCACCCTTAACCTTCACACTTGTAAGCTAAATGTGCAGTCGTATAGCCAAAACGACATCCAGCTCAAGCACGTAGCTTCCATCCACCTGACAATTGGACCTATGAGGCTGATACACCCAGTCTATATCTCCCCTATGAACACTTATCCGTTTCTCATCGGAAAAGACCTGCTGGACCGCTTCGAACCCGTACTGGACTTCAAACAGCTGAAAGTCTGGGCTCAAGTGCGTGACCCTCTGCCCCTTCAGACACACACATCGTCTGAGCAAGACTGTCAAGTCACAGAGGTCACGGGAACTCCCACAGAGCCAGACTGCCAGGTCACAAAGGCCACGGGACCCCCTGCAGCACACTGTGACAACACAGCCTCAGCCCCAAAGCCAAGTTCAAGTTCGCTACTTTGCACATTTCAGCTATCCAAAGACTCTGATGCCTTCTGCCCCCAGGTCATGAATGACCTACAGCTGAATGACATTGTCACAACGAACAGTATCCCTGCACTGTGGGCAGACAACTCAACAAAAAGTCTACCACTGTGCAATACAATCAGTAAAAACACACCACACGGCGACATGTGGGCACCCCCGCACCCCACATCCAGCCCCATTGTTGCAGTGCTAACCCACAGCAAGCGATCGACACCGGCTACAATGCCTCCCTTGCAGCTGCTATCGCTAACGCCGCAGTTTTCACACAACGATATTGCGGATACGCAAGCCTCTGACACTGCAACAAAGACTATTCTTGACCACCTCTCAGACCCCTCCAACCACCCTATCACTGACTCTGAGCTCATTGATGACTCTAGCCACAAGCATCTACATAACTCCAGACACATGATGCGTCTTATGGACAACATTCTCTGGTGTGCACCCGATGGCAACACAGCGCCACAGCTTGTAGTGCCACGGTCGCAAAGGGGGGTGATGCTAATGTACGCCCACAACACACCATGTGCTGGACACCACGGCACCAGAGCCACGTATGACACACTGAAACAGGTAGCATATGGGCCTGGGATGCATCAAGATGCAGCAGAGTATGTTAGAGAAGGGCTAGTTCGCTGCCGGTTCCAACCAGCAAACCCGAACCACAGAGCCCCACTGCAACACAGAGGGACCACGTTCCCATGGTCAAACCTACAAATCGACCGGGTAGAACCCCTGCCCAGGTCCACAAAAGGCAAAAAGTACTTTCTCACAGTGGTGTGCCAGTTTACCAAGTGGGTGGAGTGTCAACCAGCACCCAACGACACCGCTCAGACCACGGCATACCCCCTGATGAATCACAGCTTTTTCCTGTCAAGATTGCCACTGAGAATCAACTCAGACAGAGGCATCCACTTCACTACCGAGGCCATGCAACAGATCTGGAAATGCCTAAGAAACGCGGCCGTGATCATGCTCCTGTGCCTCCAGACAATCAGAGGCCAGCCACCACCAGACATCATCACACCGGGTCCAACCTCGGGCATCGCACTGAGAGAGCAACCTGGACTGCTGATCACCAACTGCAAATGAATCCTCAAAAGAAAGACGTACTCTCCTGAACTTCACATCAGCAGCGCAAGCTCCTCCAGCCCTGCACACAAACGCAAAGGGGGGGGAGGAGCCCAAGCCCTCTGCCTAACCTTACACCAGCTTCAAGAACCTTCTCCTCCAACACCAGTTAGTCACCTTGTAGGCAATACTGCCAAGCCCCACACTATGTCATGCATGTGATTTGAGAAAGAAGGCCTTAAACGAACACAAGGCCGCCTCTGAAGGGATTCTCAAAACCCCAATGACTTTGAACTTTGAAACAGAGAAACCAAAGTGGATCACCAGAAGGCACCCAGCCTGGCCACAATGCGAGGCACCCTCTGAAAAGTTCCTAGTCAGCATAGGACATAAAAGTGTCAAGATGCAGTCCATCTTCCTAGGCAGGAGACCTAAAGGACTGACTGGCCATTGCGAGGAACATGGTTCCACCCAGGGCTGCAGAAAGCCCACAGCACACCTGCACCACACAAACGGACTTCTGGATGACAGGTGACGCACCGTCAGGGCACCTGCTGCCTCGACACCTGCTGCACAAGCACAGAGACCTGAACTGGGCTACTGTCTGCCTTATCTGCCGTGGAACGACCATCACTTCAGGAGACACAAACAACTGGAGCCTAACATGGCTATGGTGTGTCTGATCTTCCTGAATCTTTGATATCGCTCGTTGTTGTCCATAGGAGGGACAACAACCAGCGAAAGGGGGGATTATGTAGCGACTCAGGCGAATCAAACACACAATCGCCAGTTACATTTAACAAATATGTTTTGAAAGTTGTGCTCACTAGCAGACCTTCCCCCAACACAGCAGAGGGAGATTCTTCAGTCACCCTGGAAACCATCTGATAAGGTGTTTTTATGGCCCCGAAAGGAATTTGGCCACATGAAGTTTCAGACACAAAGACACAGAGCTTTTGCCTCAAATTATAGACAAACCATCTATAAATGAACATGCACCCCAGGACATTATATGTAAACACATAACTGTCTTGTAAAATGTTTATTCTGTATGGTATTTTGCATCTTTTTATCTTTGTCTTAACAAATTACTAGTTCAGATAACCTCATATATGTCATGTCTCCTATCAAATTAATGCTCACTTCACGACTTACACTTCCATGTATATCACTTATTCAGAAAATGCAGTGTGTGTTTGTTGCATTAATTATAGTATGAAGACTCAGAGACCCACTGAGTCGAACTTTCAAACAAAGGGCAATAAAGTCTGCTGAGGAATTTCCCGCCGGGAAATCCCAACAATCTCATTGGTTAAGTCTAACCCTGGAGGGTGGGACTACGGCCAGACCATAAAAGGAGGACCTCGGATGCCCTCCTCCTCACTTCTTGTTCTCTTCTCCGAAACTCTCTGGCTTTTACTTCTTCAACTCTCTCCTGTGGGAGCCAACACCCACGGGGGGGGGGGCTGGCACTTAAGCCATGCCACCAATGCAGGCCCTCCAAGCAGGCCTCATCTCTTCCAAAAATCTTCTCTTCTACAATCCGATCTTCAAGAACACGAAGCATCGCTAAAGCAAACAGCCGCTTCCCTCCCAACCTCGGAAAGGACCGCCGGACATGCAGGACATTTGAACACGCAGAGACACATACGCACACAAGCGAGAAGCCAAAACGAAACCAAAAAGAATGCAAGTATTCTATTTCTTACTGCTGTAAAGAGGGTGTGTTATTCTCCCGTTGGGATAAATTAACTCCGTGAAGGTCGTATTTGGTTGAACTGAAGGAAAGCTGTTTCTTACCCTCCCCCACTCTCTTTGTCTCTCTCTCTCACTCTCTTTGTCTCTCTCTCTCTCTCTTTTATCTCTCTCTAACTTCAGTCTATTCATTATTCTCTTTTATGTATTCTTTCGTTAATATCTATACTTCTACTCTCTTGTTGCATATTTAGTATGTACTTTCTGTGTGAATTGTAGTGTTATTTTTAGTCTGTGTTTATTAAACCTCCGAAAGACATTTAATGAGTTGAATCTGTTATTCTGCCACATACACAAAGTCAATGAAACTTGCGATCTAAACGTTACCTAACTGCTTATGCTACTATGTTAGTAAAGTAAACTGTATGACCATTTGAAATATTGAACTTATCCTGATCAGTAAAGTTAATGTTTCTCATGCGCTCGTAAAGCAGTAATCCATTATTGAGAATTGATTTGAAAAGTCTATAACTAATTTGCAGGACAAACTTAGTAGGATAATTTCAAGCAATTTCATAAAGGGTTACTTGTATTTAATTAAACAATTTTCCCTATCGGAAAATTTTAATACGTAATGAACAACTGGCAAATCATATTCATAAATTCATGAATATTGAATATTAAATCCCTTTTGAGTTAATTATTCCCCGAGACATTAAACTCATGAGTCGTTGTTGTTACAGGGGTTTCCATGAGCTGTATGCCAAAATCATCAGTATTAAAACAATAAAAGACCTGAAATATTTCAGTTGGTGTGCAATGAATCTAAAATATACGAAAGTTAAATTTTTATCATCACATTATGTAAAATAATGAACTTTATCACAATATGCTCATTTTTTGAGAAGGACCTGTACTCCAGAAGAACAGAGAAAAAAGTTCTTGCTCCCAGGACTGCGAGAACAAAATGATGTCATTTTGTTCTCGCAGCACTGGTTTGGGAGTTCTCGCAGCTTGTTCTCAACACATCGCCTGAGCAGAACGTTTTTCTTGTGGGTGTCCGAGAACTATTGTGTGATTGGTCAGGGTTGAGAAAAAAACGCAGATGATCGGCACCTGCTTTTCTCGTGAAGTTTGAATGTTCTGTCCAGAACGAACTTTGTTCTTGTTCTTGCCACCTTGAGAAAACTAACAAATTTCTTTGTTCTTGCATAATATGTTCCAAGCTTTAAAACGGCAGAAACCAAACAAATCAGCAACGAGGTGAATCACATTACAGATTTTGATTTGAAGGGGAAAAAATGTATTTAAAAAACTGTGTAATTAACAGTTTAAAAGAGAGAAAGAACTACAACCCCATGACCATGAAGCATTGCGAATTATCAAAATAAAGTTTTTTGAGAGCACAGGGAGACTGACATCTTTTCTTGATGTCACCATTATATTAATCACTTTGCTTCATGGGAGTGGATGGATGAGTGTCCTCCATCAACATTATACAGCAGTGGGTGCGTTTACATACCACAACAGTAAGCTGATAACTCACAAATATCAGCTTATTGAAATAACCTGTTTTCCCCGCTTACATGCAAACCAGTAAACTGACAACGCAAGTAAACAGCGTTTACATGACTTTATTAATAAACCGAGTTATTTCCTTGTAGTGACGTCAAAAATAATAATGTCCGTATATCTGACTCTGCAACGTTTTGACTAAACCTCTTCTACTTCTGCTGCATGAGATAAGAACACATCTTTACAATTTTCTGGGTCTTACAAGAGTCTGCGTTTGTGATTATATGTCCCTATTTCATGCAAAACGCTAGCTCGCTCTGTCTGGATACGTTTAAATCTGCTCTAAGTTTGCGTTTTTGTCACCTATAACACAGAGAAAAGCAGGTTAATGCGTTTACATGCCGCTTGAAATTGGGGTAAGAGACACCTGTGTCGACCGGTTTATGCTTACGCCATTTATGACCTTACTCCGATAAAAGAAAACGGGTTACCGCGTTAACGTTACCATGTTCATTGTCAGCTTATTAGGCATAATTGGCTTAAGAACATGCATGTAAACGCACCCAATGGTGGTGTGTTTGGCTTTGTCTCTGCTGCCATTCTGCTCTCTTGTCTGTGGTTTTTCAATTGTTGTTTTTTTGTCTTATCAGCCCTGATAACAGCTGTGTCTCAGCTATATTAAAATATAATCGAGACACATTACTCAAGGAGATTATAAAATACTTTTGTGTTACCTGGGCTAGGTAGTTTTTCAAATTTTTAATGTTTTATGTCATTGCTGGTGTACCTGTTGCTAACTAAGCCTTGAGGCAGAAGAAATAACAGGGATCCAGGGCTGGTGTCCAGGCCAGGCTGAGGAAACAATGTGAACAACCATCTTGTCCGAGTGATCCAGGATCTTGCTTGCAGGTGGTTCCTATCCATGAGTCGGGAAGGAACTCGTCCTGTGCGCCTACGTCCCTTTGGTGTATTCAATCTCATTGGATTTATCCTGCTCTACGTGAGCAAATCTTGCGTCCTCTAACTTGCCAGTTAGCAAGTGAAAACGGCATATCTGAATGTGCCAACCTGTCTTGATTTGCTCTGTTCAACGAGCGTTCCATCGCTAAAAAGGTGTTCGTCCTCAGCAATTTATTGAACATGACTTGATGTTCCTAACGGAGACTTGGCAGCAAGAAATGTACACTCATCTTAATGAATTGTGTCCCCCGGCATATTCAGTGTTTGGGACACCTCTAGTATCGGGCACTCGTGTACTGTTTCTGCTCCAACTTGATGAACCCGGACTTTTTCGACTCCTTTGAGCTACAGATGACCAAGATTGGAAATATTGACTAATTTTATTTTGTCTTAATTTACCAACCTACTGGTCCTGTTCGCTTGTTTTTATCTTCCGACAATGTTCTCATACTCTGAGATTTTAACCTTCATATTGATGACTCTTCGTGTCTTGTAGCATTTGAGTTTTTAACACTCAATGATTAATTTCATTATAAACAGTGTCTTTGGTCCTACACATATAAAAGGCCATACTGTGGGCCTTGTTTTTTCTCTAGGTCTTTGACCAGTTTAGTGTTATGGACATCAATGTGACAGACCCCAGTTGCATGTTTTTCAACTTGTCTTTTAATGTGGACTGTCTACCTAAACCAATGTCACAAAGACTGAATATTTTCTTCAGTCTTTTAACAATCATTGTTTATCCGTTTTAAACAATATTGCTCCCCTGAACAGTAAAAGCACATTCCCTAAGAATCCATGTCCTTGGGTGAATGAAGAAATATTGTCTATCAGGAGAAAGTGTTGAAATCCACAAGCCTGGTAGTGACTGCACTGAGCTTATCACATTACTTAATGACATGATAAAACAGGCCAGGTTGGACTATCTTGTATTTGTGGACAAGAAAAATCCTAAAGTCCTGTTTGATACAATATCTATAAGATTGTCTCTCCTCTAGCCCCTCAAGTGCCTGTACACTCAAAGACTGATTGTAACATGTTTTTATACGCTTTTGTAAACAAGGTGCAAGATATTAGGGCTACTATAAACCCATTTTCTGAGGTCACATCCTGTTGTTTATCTCCCTTGTACTCTTGGGATACTTTTTTACCCGTCACTGGAGAGGATATTAAGGGTTTACTGAGAAAAGTGAAACCATCCTCAAGCCTGCAAGATGTTTTTAATTTTTGATCTTAAATATGTGTGATTTATTTGGACCGTATGTTGTTAAACTGATCAATCTTTCCCTTTTAACCAGTTCTGTGCCCAGACCTTTTAAATAGGCAGTTTATCAGCCCCATACTGAAAAAAAAAACTAATTACAGGCCTTTATCTAAACTGCCTTTTTATCTAAAAGAGATTGGTGCAGGGCAGTTGAATGCTTTTCTTGACAGAAAAAAGTTGTTTGATACATTTCAGTTAGGTTTTCACAAATGCCATTAACTGAAAATGCGTAAAAGTATCAAGTGACATTTTGATGGATGAGACTCTGGACAGTACACTGTGTTAATTTGAGTATTTTGACTGTGTTGAGTACACTGCATTTAATACATTGGACCATACTGCATTGATAAATCGGCTACAAAATTAAATGGGGTTCTCTGGGTTTTAAAATGGTTCTACTCTTACTTGAGTGACAAAACATTGTGTGTATTTGTTAACAACATTCTGTCAAAAATGACACCTCTGTAATGTGGAGTTCCTCAGGGCTCGGGTTTAGGTCCTATTTTGTTTTATATTAGCCATCTTGGTGAAATAAATTGTATTGTGTCTTATCACTTTTATGCTGACGACATTCAGTTGTACCTCTCATTCAAAAAGTCAGAGTTTAGTAAGTTAACCAAAAATTGGTTTGTCATGCATTAAGACTAAACAATAATTACTTACAACTAAATAGAAAAAAGACTACATGAAACATCTCTGTTCCTTGGACTCATTGGTTCAGTTGAGCCTGAGGAACCTTGGTGTTCTGTTCGACAATTTGATGTCTCTGAATTGTCATTCTAGACATTTGGTCAGAAACTGTATTTATCACTTGAGAAATATCTCTAAACTGAGGACATTGTTGCCCAAAGCTACCATGGAGATGATTATTCATGCTTTTATTTATTTACATTTAGATTATTGTAATTCTCTTTTTACTTGCTTTAACAAATCTCCAGTCTCCAAATGGTGCAAAACACTCTAGCCAGGCTTTTAACAGGAACCAACAGAAGGGCACACATTACACCAATTTTATTTACATTACACTGGCTTCCAGTAAAATACAGAATTGATTATACAATTTTAGTTCTAACTTTTAGCACTACATGGACAGTCTCCCCAATATATCACAGACCTGTTAACCCCTTACTCTTCCTATTATAGGCCCTTTCCCAAATGGCACCATAAACCCTCACGCTCTTCCTCTGAGTCCGCACTTTCACAACGTAATGCAGTTGCCCCTAAACACCTTTTTTCTCATTCGTATGTTACCACTATTTGAATTAATTTCTATGTTAAGCACTTTGAATTGCCATTGGGTATGAAATGTGTAGTGCAGTTCATTATAAGTTCATGTTAACTACTGAACCTTATTGTAAAGTGTTACTGGGTTTGTTGCCCACTCTCTGACATATAAAGGCCGCTGTGTAATTCACACCCTTCCTAGGACACATTAGGGGAAGCATTTTAATAATCCTATAAATGCATATAAGAAAATGCATAAGCGAACTGAATTAATCGAATTGTATCGAATTTTAATGTGAATCATCCTGATTTGAATCGTTCTGAATTGGCAAAAATCAAAAATGAATCGTGAATCGAATCGATTCGCTGCCTACCCAAAGATTCACGGCCTCTTTAGCCTACTATGTTGCATATGGCGTCAACCGGCAGTTAGGGTCACACTGGTTCCCTTGATTAAAACCCTATATGCTTTTGGATTGTTGCAAAAAAATAAGCTCTGTGATCAACAAAAGTTTATGATACTTACGTTTTGTCCATCAAGATAATTTTCACTGAATGGATTTGCCAGAAGTGAAAAACTAAAGGTAGGTTATACAACCACAGTTCCACAAATTCAACGTCACCATTACTTGGCTTAATACAAATTTTAAATTATTATCTAAAAGTCTTTCATTCATAGGTGTGCGAATGTGTCGGACCGCAAATGCAAAAAAAAGTTTCGCACTTGGCTGGATCCCAAAGTTCAAGTTTGCTGAATTCGCATCAGGAAAAGAAGATCAATATGTCAGAGTGTGACTTGACTGAATCAAAAGAACAATATTTTTCTAGTAAAGTTGAGTATATTGTATTTTATATTTTGTGTGTATTATGTTGAATTCATGTTTATTAAAAAGATGCTGCTGGGCGTGACGTCATGTCAAGACTGTTGCAGTGTCTGTAGAAATGTTGCATGCTCAAAGTTTAACAAGGCTGTGGGTAGTATGAGCGGCCGTATAGGCAGTATTTATTAAAAAGCCTCTATACAAACACTAGTGAAATGAACACATTGATAAACCATAGTCAAATATTTACACTAATAACTCAAAAATCTCTTACAAACACTGAAACAGCAATAATATTTGAATAAAGGTTGTCGATTCTAAAAAATGTTCATTGTATTAACAAATTTTTTTTTATTTGAATGAACTCAAAGGCATTTTTAAGGCAAGCAGGTAACTTATTATATATATATATATATATATATATATATATATATATATATATATATATATATATATATATATATATATATTAAAGTGTACAGAGGCTGTTGCGGAGATTAAAGTCCCAGGAACATAAAGTAGCAAATGACATATTAGTGCTGTGACATATTCCCAAGGGAAACGGAATATTGAACAGAGGGCAGGGTTTTACCTCAGCGTTCCCCCTCTCCTGCTCGCGCTCATAGCAGACTAACGGTTGGAGGGGAGTGGTTACACATTTTAAAACCTAAGCTGTCAAACTGCCGTCATCTGAGAAGTAACGCCGTTTCCAGACCAGAAGTAACTTTTCAAATTTTAATTGAAGATTACCACAGCAAACTATTTTTTTGTGTATTAACCTGTACAGATTAAATTGTTCAACCCAAGTGCTAACAAAGTAAATAGAGTCAATTTTGATTTCATGAGGACTTTAAACGCCAACCCTGAGCAAGTAAGATCAGTTCGCTTTTACAGCCTTGTTATGCTTATAATTGTGCTCGTATAAAATATTCTAACTCAAACTTTCAGGGGAAATGTTTTTAGATAAATACTAAAAGAGTTGAAGCTGAAGCTTAATGATAAAGCTTAACGATGGTGATGCTGAATTTGTGGGACTGTCGTGTAGTTTTTTTATACCTATCTTGGTGGACAAGTTTTGGACAAAAAAGCTTTTAGCTTTTTAGCTAAGCTAAAAGCCTATGGATGTCAGACACAGACAAGGACACAGAGGGATTAGTGCAAGTGCAAGGTTTATTATCAGAGGTTTCAGACACAGGTGATACTTAAAGGGATGGTGACACTCAGGCGAAGGATGATGATGGTGAAGACGATGAAGGTGAAGACGAAGATGATGATGACGAAGATGGATACGGATGTAGGCTTCTAGGTAGGACAGGTAGTCAACGATGGGATCGGTGCGAGACCAGACAATGGGAGTGAAGGTGAGCCGGGTTGATATAGTGTTGACTGGTGATGGTGCCCAGGTGTTAAGAATGATGGTGATGGGGAACGAGTGGGGGCGTGGCAGTGACAGATGATTGTGAGGGTGTGACAGTACCCCCTCCTCCACGGGCAGCTCCTGACTGCTGGGACCGGCGGTGACAGGGTCTACCACGGCCCCGAGGAGCAGGTCGGTCAGGGTGGTCTTGGTGAAACTGAGTGAGAAGATTGGGGTCCAGCACATCGTTCCTGGAGATTCAGATCCGCTCCTCAGGACCGTAGTCCTCCCAATCCACCAGGTATTCCATCCGGGAACCCCGTCGCCACGAGTCGAGGATGGCTCTCACCCAGTAGACTGATGGGTCTTCGTCGATGGTAGGAGAAGGAGGTACGGCACCATCACCAGGATCTGTGGGTGAAGAAAGGGACAGGTTCAGTGAAGGGCTTGAGTAAGGATACATGGAAAGATGGTGATATTTTGTAGGTGGGTGGAAGGTGAAGGCGGTAGGTGACTTCGTTCAGCTGCCTGTCTACCATGAACGGTCCGATGTATCGGGGACTCAGCTTACGGCAAGGCAGCCGGAGACGGACGTCCCTCGTGGATAGCCAGACCTTCTGGCCTGGCTGCTACTGCGGTGTGGTTCCACGTTTGGCGGCAGTGTGGTGATTGTGTCTCCGGACTGCCTGCTGCAGTTGCACGTGCGCTGAGTCCCAGCCCCTCTCGCTCTGGCGGAACCAGTAATCCACCGCTGGGACCTGGGGAAGAGCGGTGGTTGGTAGCCAAGGACACACTGGAACGGGGTGAGCCCTGTGGTGAACTGCTGAAGTGAATTCTGGGCATATTCGGCCCAGGGCAGATACTGGCTCCAGCTCTCCTGATTCTGGTGGCAGTATACCCTCAGGAATCTCCCGATCTCCTGGATCTTCCGTTCACTCTGGCCATTGGTTCGAGGATGGTAACCTGACGAGAGGCTGACGAATACCCCTAGGAGATGGAAGAAGGCAGTCAACACTCTAGAGATGAATTGGGGTCCTCGGTCAGAAATTATGTCTTCCGGAAACCCAAAATGTCGGAAGACTTGGGTGAAGAGTGCCTCTGCGGTTTCCAATGCGGTAGGCAAACTTTTGAAGGGGATGAGTTTGCAGGATTTTGAAAATCGGTCGATAATAACTAGGATACAAGTGAAACCTTGGGATGGTGGCAGGTCGGTCATGAAGTCGATCCCCAGATGGCTCCAGGGTCACTCGGGGATCGGAAAAGGGACCAGCTTGCCCTTGGGGAGTGTCCTAGGGGTGTTAGCAATGGCGCAGACTGAACATCCCTTGACGAATCAGGAGACGTCCCGAGGCATGGCGGGCCACCAGTAATGGTGGCGAAGGAGCGAGAGGGTCCTTCTCCTGCCTGGGTGTCAAGAGCCCGGTAAAAAATAAGCCAAGTCCAGAAGGGGCAGGCGATGGCATGGCGGGACATAGAGGCGCCCTTCTGGACCTCCCGGCGGAGCAGGCTGTTGGGCGTTCTCCTGTTGGATCTGCTCGTGGAGCGCCCACTGGATCGGGCTGACAAACCATGGCTGGAGGGAGGATGGTTTCAAGGTGCTCTGGCTCAGGGTTGGCTTGGTGAAGACGAGAAAGGGCATACGCCCGGTTGTTCTGGTTCCCTGGACGGTACGTCACCTTGCAATTGAATCTGGTGAAGGAGAAGGCCCAGCGGGCCTGACAATGATTCAGCCGTTTGGCATCTCGAAGGTACTCAAGGTTTCGATGGTCGGTGATGAAATGGATGTTCTGCTCCCTCCAGCCAGTGTCTCCATTCCTCCGGGGAGAGCTTGATCGCCAGGAACTCCCGGTTCCTGATGTTGTAGTTCTGCTCCCCCAGGGATAGCTTCTTGGAGAAGAAGGCACATGGATGGAGTCGTGAGGGTGTCCCCTGCCGCTGAGACAGAACCGCTCCGACCCCGGTCGGTGAGGCATCCACTTCGACGATAAACGGAAGATAAGGATTGGGGTGGACCAGGATCGGAGCGGACTGGAAGGCTTTCTTCAGCTGGTGGAAGGCTTCTGTGGCCGATAGAGTCCAGGACAGAGACTTGGGCCGGTTCTGGAGCAGAGAGGTGATGAAGAGCTGAGCAGGCTGTAATCCTTTATGAAGCGGCGGTAGAAGTTGGCGAATCCCAGGAAGCGCTGCAGCTCAGGTAGTGGGCTGAGGCCAATGGGTGATGGTGTCCACCTTCCTCTGGTTCATCTTGACTCCGTGGTTGTCACCCCAAGAAATTGGACAGTGGAGATGTGGAACTCGCACTTCTCGAGCTTGGAACTCGCACTTCTCGAGCTTCAGATAAAGGTAATGGTCTTGGAGCTTTTGCAGGACTTAACGGACATGCTCCTCATGCTCCCTCAGGTCACTAGAATAGATGAGGATATCGTCAATATAGACGATGACAAACTTGTTTAAGAATTCACAAAATACCTCATTCATGTAATTTTGGAAGACGGAGGGTGAGTTGGACAGCCCATACGGCATCACCCGATATTCATAGTGACCTGAGGGAGTGATGAAGGCTGTCTTCTACGTTGTCTTTGCCACGTTGACTTGAGTTTTGAGACTGTCTACTGAGTTGGACTGGACAGGTAATAATGAAGGAACTGACAATGATTATGGACCTTTTCGGCGAGGACGATGAATACAACGATCAAAGCAGTTCTCACCCCATTGCAGGATCTCTCCGGTGGACCAGTGGATATGCAGCTGGTGCAAGATGAGCCAGGGGCATCCCAGGATGATGTCCGCGGTTGGCTCCTACAGCACCATGAACGTGATGGTTTCCTCATGCAGATGACCAACGCGTAGTGTAAGTGTGGGGGAGAAATGGCGGACATGACCTCGGCCCAGCGGTTTTCCCTGAATAGTGGTGATTCTGAAGTTGACGGGACAACATTGACGTGGGGTGGTTAGCTTTTCTAGGGTTTGCTGAATGATGAAGTTTGTGGCGTCCTCGTAGACCACAATAAATTGCTTGATTCCAGCAAGGAGGCAGTGGCGGAAGGTGGTGACGAGGGCTGATTCATTCCATCCGCTCATACAGGCCAGCGTGCAGAAACGAAGTGCATAGGAACTCGTTGTCTCTCGTTTGCCTTGGTGAATTGAAAACAGTTAATCATGGACAGACAATTCAGCAAATACTTCTTTCAGATGAGTGCAGAAGGCTGTGGTGGAGCCGATGACGGTGATAATAAACACCACCCGGCCTCTCTCGCTATGGAACAGATGGGAATTCGCTTCCATATACAGGGAACATTGCAAGAGAAACCCGCTGCAATCTTCCGCCGCGCCGCTGTAGGTCGCTGGTCGGGCCATGGGACTTGTGCAGGCAGCTGACGAAGTAGCAGGTGCCGGTGGTGCAGGTGATGATACGCTAGCATTGGTAGCGGTGGAGGGAGTGTTGTGAACCAGTAAGGACCGTACAGTGTGAACCAGTGTGGTGAAGTTGTCTGCGGTGCGGTCTCCGCTGTTTCTGAAGAGCTCTGCATCTGCAGTCCTCACCTCCGGCATCCGCTAATTCTAGGGACGAATTGGCCCACATTTGCGGTTTTATTGGGGTCGTTATGTGCAGATGCCGCTTGGGGAAAAAAGGCTAGGATAGGGACGGCGCGAGTGCAGCTTGGGGAGACTGAGACGGGACCACTGGAGATGGCTCCAGAGGAACCGAGCAGGATCGAGAGACTGATTCTCTCGGACCGCGATGACTTTCCTCTGGAGCAGTCACAGGATGAGACCCTCAAACATGCCTTCCAACAGGTCCGCTCTATCGACGGCCAGTCTCTCCAACCCGCCTTGCCCGTCACCTATCCCTATTTCACCATACTAAAAGATCGAGTGACCCAAGACACTCAGACAAAGGTAGATACAACCCAATTATTAGTTCCTAAGTGTGGCCGCCTTTCCCAAGTGGCCCGCCATCGGATTGGAGTGAGCCGCCCGGAAAAAGCATTTCCCGGCGGCTCACTCCAATCCGAAGGCGGCCACACTGAATCGCCTCATGACCCGATTTTTTTGGCCAGGCATTCATGACAACGTGCGCAGGTGGTGCGCGTCTTGTCCGGAATGTCAGTTGGTAAACCCACTGGCCACTCCAAAAGCGCCATTGCGCCCCCTCCCATTAATGCAGGCCCCCTTCGAAAGAATTGGGATGGACCTCATCGGGCCATTAGAGCGATCGCGGACGCGGACATCGTTTTGCGTTAGTCATCGTCAGAGATGGGCATAAATACATGGAAATGTATTTAAAATACAAATACAAAATACTGTGAGGAAAAATGTATTTAAATACAAATACAAAATACTGTGTGGAAAAATGTATTTAAATACAAATACAGTATTTTGTATTTTGAAAATACACCAAATACATGTGAAATTGGCAATTCAGTGAAGATATCCATATTAGGCTGTAATCTATCTGGGCCTATTCTGAATGCCAAAAAGCATTTAGATGTGTGCAACTGCTTAGAAACTTTCGTTTTCAATTTGAATTTGAATTTCCTTTAGCGGCAGTTATAATAACACAAATTACGTCAATAACTCATTCGCCCTCACTTCTTTTTCCACTCCAACATTCCAATTATTCCTGCCCACTAAAAGCTGCACAGATATATGTGCTTATCCCGATAGGCCTATCTATGTAAATGATTTAGAAAAAGTTCCATCGATTCACATTTTATATTATTGCTACGAATCTACGATATGTATTGTCATATGATATCACTCATCCCTAACATGCAGTAACGTTAATACTTCAAACACATTTGACAAGCTACTTTAATCAACAAGTAGAATTGACCATGACATCCTCACCTTATTCCAACAATTTTGTAAAGTTGCCGATCCAAGGCTGGGTTGTACTAGCCTAGAAATCTAGACGCACCCTAGCGGCAGCAAATCTAATCTGCCACGAGTGTCGTCTAGCAACTCTCAATACACTTCTGAGCTGTAAAAACCTAACTCTGGTCGGGTCAATCACATCGTGTATAGAGTCGGTGGGCGGGGCTTAACATAATGACGGCAGAGTTGCGTTTGCGTGCTTCTAGTAAACACAGACGCTGGCGAACGGCGGTCTTTCGAATCAGCTTTGGCCGTGACTCTGGAAGACTTGGAGTTAAGCTTTTCTCTGAGAAAAGAACAAAAAACGGCACTGAAGTCATTCTTAAAAAGGGAAGATATGTTCTGAGTTTTGCCGACCGGATACGGCGAAAGTTTAATCTGTCAACGAGCTCCGCTTCACGTTGCTCTGGATGGTTGTAGCGCTATCCTATCGCGTGCAGAGGGAGTTTGAAAGACAACCGTTTATCCGCCCCTCAGATTGAGCTGTCAATGGTGAGTTTCCAGACCAAACATCTTGATGTGGGTCTGGCTTGTCAGGCTAGGGTTATACAGCAGCGGCTCACCTGAATGAATGTTGGGGGGAGGGGCGTGTCTGGTCTGAACTAGTAGATGCATGAAAACAGCTCCTGATAAAGAGGTTGCCTGGCTCAAAGTATTTTGAGTATTTTGAAAATACAAAAATACTCATCTTAAATGTATTTAAATACAAATTACATTCAATTTTTTCCAAAGGCTTTAAAATACAAAATACAAAATAGTATTTTGTATTTCAAATACGTATTTTAAATACATGTATTTGAAATACTGCCCATCCCTGGTCATCGTGGACTACGCAACACGATATCCAGAAGCAGTGGCTCTCCGCAACATTTCGGCGAAGAGTGTTGCGGACGCACTGTTTCGACTTATCTCCCGGGTGGGGGTTCCGAAAGAAATCCTCACTGACCAAGGCACGGCATTTATGTCACGTAAATTACGCGAACTGTACGGGTTACTGGGCATTAAATCCATTCGAACAAGCGTCTATCACCCACAAATGGATGGCTTGGTCGAACGGTTTAATCGCACGCTTAAAGGGTTACTTCAGCGATTAACATATGGCTTTGTATCAGTAGAAACCCTGGAGTATATTCAAATGATCGTGCTCCCCCCTCTTATATCCCCCTGAGACGAGAGATTTATGCACTTTATTTCTGGAAAAATTCCTCTCGTGACGCAAATTGACGATATTTGCGTCACAAGAGGAATGATTGCCCAGAGGCTAAAGACTACAGCCAGCAGAGGGAGCCATTTCCGCATGTTTTCAACTCGTGCATGGGGAATGGAGATCACACTTACAGCACAGCTACAGGCATTAATTTAAACGGATGCTAAGCAATGTAAGTGTTTTAACTTCTCAAATTAATTTCTATGAAAGTTAAGCTTCCAAAGGCATGAAATGAAAACGCGTTGTGAATGTATGCCGCAAATGTGGTCGCGATTACCTCAGCTCTCATCACGAGAGCTCATCAACTCATTTATGACGTTAAATGTAATCTGACTCCTAATCTGAGTCTGCTGTAAAACTCACGCGGCAACTCGATCGTTATATTGAACAGACACGTTTAGTATTTAATTGTTGGAACTCAGTCTCTGTAATCCAGTAGCGGTGGCTTTGGGAATGGCCTCACAGAGCAGCGAAGCATTCTGGTAATTGTAGTCTTTCATCCCCATGAGACAAAAATACATTTTCTGTCTTTTCTCAGTCTAGAAAGCACCAAATTAAAAAATAATTTCACATTTCTACTACATTAATGACCCAGTTTAAATACAGATTCATCTTCCCAGCGCTGAAGTACCCCTTTAAAACCATGATCTGTAAGTTCGTACAGGAAGACGCCAAAAATTGGGACAAGTGGTTAGAACCCCTCTTATTCGCCGTGCGGGAGGTCCCGCAAGCCTCCACGGGGTTTTCCCCCTTTGAGCTTCTCTACGGACACCGGCCTCGGGGGGTGCTGGATGTCCTGCGAGAAACTTGGGAGGAGGGACCTTCTTTGGCGAAAAAACGAAATTCAATATGTGCTGGACTTGCGAACAAAACTCCACACACTGGGGCGGCTATCCAGGGAGAATTTGTTGCAAGCCCAAGACCGCCAGAGCCGGTCGTATAACAGGGGAACTAAACTACGCAAATTCACACCGGGAGAGAAAGTGCTTGTATTACTCCCCACGTCGAGCTAAAAATTAATGTCAAAGTGGCAGGGGCCGTTTGAGGTCGCACGACAAGTCTGGGATTTCGATTATGAAGTGATACGGTCCGATAGGAATGGGGCTCGTCAAATGTATCACCTCAATCTCCTAAAAAAATGGAATGAGGTCGAATCAGTGTTGTTGGCAACGGTGATCGGGGGGGAGGATGATCTCGGGCCAGAGGCGAGCATCAAGGCACAATCAGTCGCGCTGGCCCCTGGTGGAGATCACCTCTCACCGTCCCAACTCGCTGATTTATCTAAGTTACAGGCTGAGTTTGCCGGCGTGTTCTCGCCCCTACTGGGACGTACCGACTTGATTCAGCACCATATTGAGACCGAGCCGGGTGTGGTAGTTCGCAGCCGGCCATATCGATTACCTGAAAACACAAGAAAAAGGTGGTTCAGGAGGAATTAGGTGCGATGCTGGACATGGGAGTAATAGAGGAGTCCAACAGTGACTGGGCGAGCCCGATAGTTTTGGTTCCTAAAACCGACGGCTCGGTCCGGTTCTGCATGGACTATCGCAAGGTGAATGCTGTGTCGAAATTCGACGCCTATCCAATGCCGCGTGTTGACGAGTTGCTTGATCGGCTGGGCACGGCTCGATTTTATTCGACATTGGACTTAACAAAGGGCTATTGGCAGATCCCCTTGTCTCCATTGTCCAAAGAAAAGACAGCTTTCACCACGCCGTTTGGATTGCACCAATTTGTCACGCTTCCATTCGGTTTGTTCAGGGCTCCCGCTACCTTTCAGCGTCTCATGGACAGGATTTTGCGTCCCCATGCCACATATGCTGCTGCCTACCTGGATGATATCGTGATTTACAGTCACGATTGGCAGCGGCATATGCAGCATGTCAGGGCGGTCCTGAGGTCGCTGAGGGGAGCGGGGCTCACGGCCAATCCGAAGAAGTGTGCAATTGGGCGGGTGGAAGTAAGGTATCTGGGCTTCCACTTGGGCCATGGGCAGGTGCGTCCTCAAATTGATAAGACTGCCGCGATTGCGACCTGTCCGAGACCCAAGACCAAAAAGGAGGTAAGGCAGTTCTTGGGGCTGGCGGGATATTATAGGCGGTTTATACCCAATTATTCGGACCTCACCAGCCCTCTGACTGACCTTACTAGAAAGGGGCTACCAGATACGGTCCAGTGGATGGAGCCGTGCCAGCAGGCCTTCACCCGAGTGAAGGCTGCTCTGTGTGGCAGGCCGCTTTTACACTCCCCTGACTTTTCTCTCCCTTTTTTGTTGCAGACTGACGCGTCGGACAGAGGGTTGGGCGCAGTCCTGGCCCAGGAGGTGGAGGGGGGAGAGCGGCCGGTGCTGTACATTAGCCGCAAGCTCTCCAAGAGAGAGGCTAAGTACAGCACCATCGAAAAGGAATGCCTTGCCATCAGGTGTGCCGTTCTCACCCTCCGCTACTACCTCCTGGGGCGGGAGTTCACCCTCTGTTCGGACCACGCTCCTCTCCAATGGCTCCACCGCATGAAGGTTACCAACGCGCGGATCAGGTGGTCCACAGGCCCGGTGCTCAGATGGCTGTGGCCGACTTCCTCTCCAGAAATGGGGGGGGGGGGGGGGGGGGGGGGGGGGGTTGGGGGTTGCAGGCCAGATGGCTCTCCGGCCAGAGTCGGGCAGTGGGGGTATGTGGCAAGGGGGGCGTGGTTCAGCGAGGTTTACAGCGGGAGAGAGGGCCGCGGGACGAGCGGTAAGTGAGTGGGTTGGAAGCAGATTGATAACACCTGTATCTTGTTCCAGTAATGGGCGTGGGGAGAGGATGAAACGCCTGTGGAATCAGAAGCAGAGGAATCGGAGGGACTGCTGACGCGACACCCACGTGACACTGAGTAACCCGGAAACGGAAAGTGAGACCTGAACCCGGAAGTGATCTGAGACTGAGAAAGATACACGTTGATGTGTACATTTGTTTTGAGTTTATTGAATAATAAAGAGAAAGCGTCAGTAGTCACGCCGACCCCTTGTCCTCTTCCTTCCTTACCTAAAGAACTTGTTACAATGCCGAAATGTCCATATGAGGAGCAAGGACTCTCTGAGAAAATAAAGGAAATTAACATCTGAACTGTCCCTCACACACCACTGGAGTCGCAAGTCTCACCTCACTATCAGCTAATCTACATCTTTCCCTGTTGACCCCCCCCCCCCCCCCAATTCCTTCCCTCTCTCATGCTGAGATCACTGAAAATACACCCAGAATCTCTATATTACAATGTCAATCCACACGACACAATATTATATGTGTTTGATATCGTTTGAAATGTCTCAGTGCGACTGGAACAAATATCTCAACTCCACAGAAGTTAACAAAAAAATAATCAATGTTTTAAAAGTTTAGAGATATATTGTCTTAGTATGGTGGGTGTGGCTTTTAGCCATTTGGCCTTTGCATCAATACAAGTCTTGATTAATGCAAATTCCCATTGTGAACTAGTGTTGACATTTGAAAGAGTTTGTACATTTGTTTCTGGGTATTTAAGGGAATGTTGCAAAGAGATCGGGTCTTGACACTTTAAACAGGTCAGCCCGTTATGCTGGATGTTTCAAGATAGCCAGCATTATGTAATTTTCAGAAGTCAGGTATATATATTCATTCTGTACTTCAGAGTGTTTGATGTTAAATATGGATTGCCTTTGAATTGACTATGTAATTGGCTTTATACATTTGCCTGACTGTTAATAAATTGTTACACTTTGATTGATTCTGACTTGCTCTGGAATTATTCAGGTTACGAACGGGCATATACGAACGGGGGGGGGGGGGATATTAAAAGTGAAATATATTAAAATATTTCACTAACCTGTTAGTAAGTAATACAAATAACATCTCTGCCTCATTTTTACAATATTTCAAATTCATCAGTTCTTGCCATCTCCGAAAAGCCAAGCCTATGTTGATTCTCGTTTTATTATTTTCTGAAAGTAGTCAAATAAAAACTCCATGGGTTTGCACAAATCAGAAAGAACGGCTAATTTCACAAAAAGTTCTATGAAATTTACCAACAAAAATGTATGTTGGATTTAAACAAGTATTTGAAATTTAGCTTTGTTACTAAAGTTATGCTTTGGTTTATGTTATATTTTTTAAGTAGCAGATGTGAGGACATGAATCTTAAGGTGAGATTTTGAATCGTCTAAATTAGAGAGGAGTAGAACATGAGTAAAGGACAAGCTGTCTGGCAAATACCAGATGTCCCATGAGTCAGATGAGCAAATGAGAGCTGTGAAAAGTGGAAAAGGAGGGAGAAAGAGAGAAACTGATAGATCTAGAGAGAGTGAAAGAAGGAAGGGGATGAGAAGGTGACTAAGTTGAGGCACCATGTGGAGGCAGAAGCTCTTACGGATGATTCATCCATGTGAATGAGAAGACCAGTGTGTCTGCTGCTGCTGCCACCCAGCGGCCAAAGGTGGACAGGCAGGGAGCATCATAGGCCTACGGATCGTTTTCACATATCGATTAAAGGAACTCACAAGAAAAGACAACATTTTCATGCGCTGTTCTTTTTCTCTACCGTTTTTATTCAGATGAGTGAAACACTTCCAGTTACAAAAATGACTTTAAATGAACAACACTGTACAATGAACAAGCGAGTTATTTGTCAACTATTTTTTGGTTTCAGAGATAATTACACCGAAAGGCTAACCTGTCACCATAGGGAGGAAAAGAGAGACACGGAGGACAGAAGAGAAGAAAAAGAACTGCTCAACTAAAAAGAGAACAAAGGATGGAGAGGGTAAAACTTGACAATGTACATTAACAAGCAAAACAGACGCACACGTTCACGCACATATGTATCCACACTGCCAAAATAACCGCATATCTGTTCAGTTTTAGAGTGTAAAATACGTTCACGCGCACAGGAACATATGTACGCACAGACAATGACGCACCCACGCGCTCTCATTTACGCACTAAGTGAATGAAATCAGGGGACAGATCAACATGACTAAGCACACAAAAATAAAATAAAATAATCACAGACATACCAAGTCTTTTCTTTAAGATCATGAAGATTTGTCCCTAAATAATGAATAATTAAAAAATATACATTTCATAATTATCTTCATCATACGTTACTTTGGATAGTTGAGGTTTCACCTTCAGAAACTGGGTTGCTAGGTGACCAGGGAAAGGAAAGAAAAAACTGCTGAGGATGTGTTAGTGTAGCTCTTTGGTTTAACTAGATGTGTTTAAGTTCTTTGCTATTTTAAAAAAAAATCTTTTTAAACACCTTTGGACTGAAGCTGGTATCTTTTTTGTATTTTTTAAATGTATAATATATAGACGGAGATAAATCAGAGCGAGAATGAAAAGACTCATACTTGCAGTTCTCTTGGTCAGACCTTTTCAAATGCTATGATTTTTGTCACCCATATCCGATTTTTACTAATTAATAAAGTGAAAACCGATGCGAATCGAACTCAAGGATTGTGTGCAGACTTTAGGGAGCGTGTGTGTTGTGCTCGGTCCTCGAATGGCGTGTTGCTTTGGTATCATTCTCTGGAGATTCACGCCACTGATAGACTTGAACACTTTGAACACGGTCCCTTACGCTGCAGTTATTACTTGCATATCAACAACATGAAGTTTTCAAGACGTCTGTAACTGCGCCTGACTGTAACGGTAAGAACGAAAGCTAGAGATAGGATGAAGAAAGATGGAAAGGTTTCTCCTTATAGTCCTCTTAAACATCTCCTGCGCTTTAAGTTGTAATATTTGTCACCTAGCAACAACAGTCACCTGTCTGACTTATATAGCCTACATACACTTGCACATTAAGTGTGTGTATATATTAAAAAGGTGTGTGTATGTGTCCTGCCCTGTGTTTGGTGACTGGAAAAGTGGTACCAAGGGCCGAGGGAGTGAACATGCTTGAGAATCTATCTTACAATGAAGTTCTTTGAGTGCTTTCATCTTCATCCCTGGAGTCGGTTGCATAAACTGCTAAGACTAGTCTTACAAGTTAGCCATCAAATTTTAAGACGGTCTATACTTGTTACATATAACATATTTGATTCCGAAAAGTAATGACTGATTACCCCTAACTAACTACTAGTTGGTCATACTAGCTCTTAAGACACAGTCTTAACATAATGTCTATGTTTATACAACTGGCCCCTGCTGGTCTTTCATCTAAACATTCCCTGGCCAATCAGAACACGAGTCCCCCCGGCCCCTACAGAAGGATGGAGCCCACTTCTCTGTTTTAAAGCATTCATCTATTTGGTTTGTTGTTAAGAGAGTGAGGTATATGAGGAACTATCTCTCTTCTATACCCCCTAACCAGGACAAAAGACACGATATGAAAAATACAAAACAAAGCAGGAATAGAAGTAGGACAAAGAGGAGGAGGAGGAGGAGTGAGGCAGAGAGGAAGATGGAGCACTGATACATTTTCACTATCATACAATACATACATTTTGCTGTATTTATTCTCCAAGAACCTCAAATGCCTCAATTTTTTCTCTCCTAAAGTTTTTGGTTTTGTAGCTGTTTAAAGCTTTCAGGTCAAGGCTCACAGCAGCACTGCGCTCAACGGCATCACACACACACACACACACACACGGTAGCCATCACAACAGTAACCATAGCAACACGATCAGTAACATCAGCAGTGGTGAGACAGACAGGTACGTTCAGAAGATACAATGCAGGTTCCTATAGAACCCTTTTCCTTCTAAGCCATGGCAGTGCGTGCTTTTACTCTGGAAGGTTACTTCAGCATTGAATGAAAGCTACCGAAACATTTGAGCAGAAGAACCACAGTGCTGCTTTTTCCCCTGATAGGTTTCCCTCCACAGGCTCTGTCCAGTAAGGAACAGCTAAGAGGTCGAGAAGACAAGTGTCCGCCCCTACGCTGCCGATTAGTGGCCGGCCCATTAGGACCGACGGTTGCATTTGTCGATGGATTTGGTTTGAAAGGTCGCCTTGGCAAAGGAAGTTTACATTTGAATACAATCTGGTGCCTCAAACACACCCACTACAAAACAGCATTTGGAATATATTAAATAAATAATAATAATAAAAAAGGTCTGTTAAGAAAATTCACAAACGAGCAAGAGGAGAATAAATAACAAAATCAATTTCTTTAAAATGGGGGAGGAAGAAAACACAAAAACCCAAAAGAGAGATAGTGTGAATTTTTGGTCTAAGTAAATATCAACATTTTTTTATGTTTTCACAATGTTTTTCTTCCATTCATTAGCAATTAGTAAGCATTATAACATAGATCATTTACTACAAAATCTATAGAAGCACTAACTGACCCATTCGGACTATACAGTAACGTAGAGAACTGGGTTCATGTATCCATCCCTCGTTGAACCTGCAGCGCTCACCCACTACAGATTTCAGCACGATATAAATACAACGGTAAGGTGGATGAGAGCATGTGAATCGTTGCGTATGTGATATTTGGTTCTCTTTAAAGCTTGTTTATACTTGACTTTGGTTCTTTGGGTGTACTTGAGCATGTTTATCCTGGTTTCTTATCTGTTGAACTGAATTTTCACAGTATTGTTTCAACCACCTGATTAGAGTCTCTAACACAACTAGATAGGAACAAGTAAGGAACGTAAAAAAAAAAAAAAGGAGAGATTTCCGCAAATACGTGAATACCTTTTCCCCAAATGAAAGCACACAAATCTACACACACAGCCGAGAAAAGCCCCACAAAACAGACAGACGGAACGAAAGACCAAAAGTAACAACCCTCCCAACCCCTAAACGAACCCGAAACATCTTCATCTTCAGATGAGTCCAGTGAGGTCATCAAAGATCCCGCCACCCAGGACCAGAAAGAGTTTGAATGACAGGAGGCGGATCCCTTGCTAAACGGGTTCTGGGTGACCTCGGTCCAGAGATGCATGAAGGGATGCTGTTTTTTTCTGTACAGTTACTCGTTTTGCTCCTTCATCTGTTTTTGGCTTGGTTTGGTTTTCCTTTCTGGGAAGTTTGGCTGGCTGTGAAGTTTCGCTTCATTTTTTTGGCTTGAGGAAGAAGCAGAGAGGATAGGAGCCCTTTTATCGTTTCCCATGTTGCCATGCTGTCTTACCAGAGCGGCCTTGTCAAGGTTTGGGCCCCCGATCTCTTTCTGCATCATGTGAATGATGAGCTGATCATGTATGAATGAATCACTTTGGTATTCAAAAGGGAGAATGTGAGGGAAGGAGGCATGCAAGCACTTCATTATTAAGAGAGAAATGAGAGTATTTACACTTAGAGCAGTCAAAGCTAGAGAGAGGAGTTTGGTCTCATTTTTATTACACTTTATGACATTCATGTCATTAGACAAACAAGTGCATCAAGCTATGCAGTGCTAATATGATGAACATCAAAGACCAAACACCCAATCCTCTCTATATGCTCCATAAGACATGAAATGATGATGATGATCATATGTACTGAAACATTTAATGAAGACTGATGGAAAATCTGCTACTTCTGTGAAAACAATATAGACAAGAATGACAAAGAACCAGAAAAAACACATGAGTGTTTGAGCCCGGCTCGCTCACATTTTATGCTGAAACAGTGAAAGACAACAGTACGATTGCGTGGAAAATGAGATGATGAGCTCAGAGATGGCTGGATTGTTGTCACTGGGTCTGGTCCTGGACGGTTGGCTATTTACAGGTCCTTTGGATAAAGCTTTTCCATCCGTATTTTTTGGTGTTTGTTTTTGGTATTTGAGATTTTGGTATGCTTGTATTTTTCGTCATAGTGAGTCTCTCAAAGTTCCATTATACTTTTTGGTATTCCACGTTTTCTTCAAAGAGTTGCCATTGTTCTACAACACAGTAAAGTTAGTCTTTTTGTTGTTTTTGGTGCTCAAGGATCTCTTTTTGTCCTTTTGTTTTTTTCTTCTCCTTTTATTTACGTATTTGGCTGCGTCCCGCTAAGCCTCATGGTGGGTTTTTTTTGGTTTCATTTTCCCTCTTCTCCTCTTCCTTCCTCCTTCCACTCTGTCTCTCCATCTCTCCCCTCTTCTACTCGGTGTATTTTTGGCATCAGTCGAGCGGGAGAGCGGAAGAAAGAGAGTGTGAAAGGGAGCGAGGGGATCAAGAGATGCTTTGGTTGACAGGTAAGGTTTCACCTCCTCCTTCTCCTCCTTTTTGTGATTGGACAAGGGCAATATCACTCGATTTTAGCCCCTCCAATTGAGTGCGGGCTGTGTAGCAATTCGCCGGAAGAGCAGGAAGAGATGGGGCTCGAGCAAGGGGAGGGACTCATGCCGCCTGCGACAGGAAATGAGGTTTTGCCAACAGCTGAACCGCCCAATCCCATGGGCAACAAAGAGGAGTGGTTTAGGAAGAGGGAAGAGGTAAGACCTGCTCCTTGGGCCCCAGAACCACCAATTAACACCTTGCTGCTGCCTTCAAGACTGGAAATGGGCAGCTGGCCACCACTGGCTGCTAGAGCTGTGGAAGAGACACAGTATTACTCACAAACATCAACAAAAATAATGTGACATGATAAACAGGATGCATTAGTACCGTATGAACTGATGAACAATGTGAGCAAAGAAGAATAGGAGTGGTAGCACGTAAACAAACACTCAAACGGAGAAGACAAAGCAACACATGACTGATGTGAGCTGGCAAAGTCATCAGCGTCTCGCCCTCCCTTTCGCACAAACCTTGAATAGTAGCAAGTGGGTTGCTGCCAAGAAGAGCATGGTTCATTCCTGTGTGAACTCCCCTCATCGTATTCCTGAGTCACACAAACATACAACCATCCCACAAAACACACAGACAGAAACGGAAAACAGAAAGGAATACAGGGAATAGGAAGGGAAAAAGAGAAAACATTTCGAAGCATAGTTAAGAGCTGGAAAAACAGTGCAAGAAGACAAATCTTTGCAGAATAAACATGGCTTTACTTGTAAAACAATGCAGGCCACATACCAGCAGAACTCAGTGACGCATCAGTCCGTAACAACCCTTACACTAAGATGTAGTGGGATTTTACGAAATCTTTTCAACAAATATGCAAAATCTCTGAACAAATACGCAAGAGACATTAGCACTTTGTGTACCGAGTGGATACAAAAAAAGCTATAATTTTTTTGTATTATCAAAACAAATGATAATTTATAATTAATATATTTTTTAACATATATTAAACTGAGGGTGTTTTTACCTTACAACAAGGCAAGGCCTGTTTACACAACTTTTCGGAGACAGTAATTAAGCAAACATGTACATTTTACAATTACAAAACTTTTTTGCATTGCTACAAAAATTCTACTATATCAAATAAATTATGTTCTCTTGAACATTATAATTATCAAATAATCCTGGATCAAATTAAAATTATTAAGCAACTGTTTTTATTTTATTTTTGAACAGTATTGATAATGCTATATTGATGAAGGTTATATTTACTTGTGTTATATCAATTAAATTATCATTAATTGTAAAAGATTATATAACATTAATAATATTTGTTTATAAAGCATTTAACATCAAATATTAAACTTAGAAAATAAAGAAAAATAATGAAATTTAGATTAATATTGAGAAATTTCCCTGCAATGAATTGCTAAAATTGTGATATTCTGATATCACTGTAGTGAACACTGGTGCTCACTGTGTGTATGTTGTCATTAATGGTTAGGTTAATATCAAAAACAAAGCCAATTTACCAGAATTTACCCTATGCCCTAATGCGCATTTCCCAATGCTTGGCAATGACAAATGTTATGTGAATGTGTGTTTATTTTATATTTGTGTGTATGTAAGAACTCAGACTCTGCTGGTTGTATTCACCTCAAACTTGCAGCAAAGTCATTGATGTAGTTAGAAACGTCACCATTCTTTTTATGCCATGAACTGCGGATAACAAAACCACACAAAAATACATTTGCACACACACAAACATTGCAGTTACCTATATTTGCTGAGCCAGAGGGAGTAAAAGGGGATGAGTAAGTGTATGTGTGCTTGTTTTTTGTGATTTATGAGGACACAAATTTGTATAATGACATGGGTGTAGTACAATAGTATTACGATGTAAACATGAAATTTGAGGACATTTCATATGTCCTCAAATTTAAAATAGACTTAAAAGCATACTAAACAATGTTTTATTAAAATTGCAGAATGTTTCCTGTGATGGGTAGGTTTAGGGGTAGGGGTGGTATAGGGGGATAGAATGTACAATTTTTACCGTATATAACACCACTACGTCTATGCAATGTAATCACTTATATAGCAAAACAAACCTTTGTGTGTGTGTGTGTGTGTGTGTGTGTGTGTGTGTGTGTGTGTGTGTGTGTATGAGAGAGAAATCCACTCACCCTGTGTTCAGACTTAGTGTACTGTGAATCGGAGGGGCGGGGCTGGCATCACTACGTGGAGGCGGGGTTACAGGTGAAGAGGCGGTGCTTAAGGTGGGCACGCTTGTGGTCAATGGGCAAACTGATGACATGGTGGTCACTGAAAGAGGGAAATAATAACAAATAGAACATCCATCATATATACTATACAATACAATTTATGTATCTATGATTTAGCAGATGTCCACTTGTGCACCCTACCTGCTGTACTGAGACTGCTCACTGTCTGGGATAGTCCCTGACTGGACATCTGTAAGGAAGACGTGGATATGATGTCACAGGTCAAAAGGGAAACATGATGGACAGAAAGTATCAGAGGGTGAAAAGGAGAGAGGCCGGTGTAAAACACTGGAAAGGCTTGTGCTCTGTTTGTAGATGCTACTCACTGACTCAGTTGTGCAAAACCTCAATTACAGAGACAAATATTGTGTTTAAATGTTTGTAAGTTAGTGAATACATGCAACATTCATCCAAAAATCAAGTACATGCAACAGAGGTTGAATCCTCCTATATTATTACGACAATGACAGTGAACTAGATGTGTACTTTAGCTATGAAAGTGTGAATTAGGATTATTCCACATTAAAATGCAAAGCAATGCAGGGCGGGTGAAACCACATTCGGGAATGACTGGTACATGTGCCATTATAGGAATGATTATTATCAACTGCTCATGCAGGAGAAACTAGTAGAGTGTTGTGTCACAGGGTCATTTGAGATGGGGGTATGAGCCAAGGGAGCAAGCCAGGTCGTACCATGTGCGGGCTGTAGCAGGGGGGTTTGTGCGAGGTGGGCTGGGGTTGGCTGGGCAAGGGAGGGGTGGCACTGGAGGGGTTAATACGTTTCTCTTTCTGTCGGCGATTGCAGAACCAGACGCGGATCACCTCCTTCTCCATGTTGAGCTTCTCTGCGATGAGCAGGATCTCCTCTGAGGTAGGCTTCTGGTTCTGAATGCAGAAAACAAGCGATTCCGAGGTTTAAGATGGGATTATTTGAGGAGATTCATTTCGGGAAGTGTATATGAATGTTTATTTGGGTACACACTACCATTCAAAAGTTTGGGGATTTCTTTTTTCTTTTTTAGAAATCAACACTAAAAATGGATTTATGAAGGATCATGTGACACAAATACTAGAGTAATGGCTGCTAAAAAATCGTCACAGGAACAAATTACATTTTTAGATACAGAAGTGTAAATATTTATTATAATATTTTCTAATGCTTTGGTCCTACTTTTGAACGGTAGTGTATGTTATTCAATGGTTTTGTGATCACGTGTTCTGACCGTGATGAAGCTGCGTTCCAGAGCGACGCGGACGTTGGTCTCAATGCTGGTGCGTTTCTTCCTGCGCCGGCCAGGCAGGCCCTCAAACCCCAGCGAGGGAGAAGAGAGAGCACTGGGACTTGGCAAGGTGCTGTCCATCGACATCGTTTCTAAGTAATCCCGAGATAAAAAGAGATCTGATTTTTTACTGTTAATGCAACCTCCAAAAATGTTTACTACAAAACATATTGTGGTTGACAGTCAATTTTTCCATTCTATTTTTAAATAATAAAGTAGCCTAAATGCCATTTAAACTGTAGTATTAATGCATGCATAAGACATGAGTTTGAGATGGATGGAGCTCTTTGTGATGTGTACCTGCATCATTCAGCCACTTCTCCAACAGAGGTTTGAGTTTGCACATGTTCTTGAAGCTGAGATTGAGCGCCTCAAATCGAGAGATGGTGGTCTGACTGAAATCATTCCCATAGAGTTTCCCCATGGCCAATCCCACATCACCCTGCAGAGGGAAACAGACCAAACGTTACTATTAAAAAAAAAGAATACAAATCTTCTGTGTGTGTGTATGTGCTGAGTTATGGGGACAACATGTCCCCACAAAGATGTAAATATCCAAAATTCTTGTCCTTGTGCGACAAAACAGCTTATCATACTAAGTGATGTTTTTTTTGAAAATGTAAAAATGCAAAAACTTTTCTGTGATAGGTAGGTTTAGGGTTAGTGTTAAAGCTACACTGTGTGATATTTTCCCCATCTAGCGGTGTAAAGGTATATGACCATCCAGTGAATATTAGATTCTGTTCCTTTCAATTCTGATTTCGTTTTAACTCCTATGGTGGCTGATTTAGTCCAAGATTAGCATGGCTTCCAGTTCGGCCTCGTTCATAACTGCCATTGAGTTAAAACGTGAAAAGCGAAGCTTGAATTTACGGGTATGTCCCTCTTTGGCTAATGTACTGTCAAGATGGAGGAGCAACATGGCGTTTAGCATTCGAACCCCTCACCCGTATGTATTTTCAATGGCATATTATAAACTTACGAGAATACTTTATAACTTGAAAGAAGTAAATATACATTAAAGAGCACATATATTTTTGAAAGAACTAAGTGTTTTTATCTAAGAATAAACTTAAAAAGTTACACCGTGTAGCTTTAAGGGATAGAATATACAGTTTGTACAGTATACAAATCATATATCAATGCAAAGTACCCATAAAAAATGAAAACAAAACAAGCATATCGTGTGTGTCTACCTGTGTAAATCCCAATTTGATCCTTCTCTGCTTGAATGTGCGGGCGAATTGCTCCAGTTCCTCCAGGTCACTGGGCTCCTCGGGGTGAGAAGTCACTGGTGTCACTGTGTTCACGCTGCTCTCTGCAACCTTCTCTCTCTGCCACAGACCAGACACACATCCAGACTCAAACATGAGTCAATAGCACAGAATGCAGTATTGTGCACAAACATTACTGCTCATATGTTTGGGTTTGGTAAAAAGTTTTATGAAAGAGGCTGCATTTATTTGATTAAAAACAGTAAAACATTTTAGAAATATTTGTTTTATTTATTCCTGTGATGGTAAAACTGAATTTTCAGCATCATTCATCAGTCTTAAGTGTCACATGATCCTTCAGAAATCATTCAAAAAAATGTTTACAGTTAAAATGAATACTTCTTAGTATGTATATTAATAGTATGCTTAATATTTTAATGAATATAAATGTCAAAAGAACAGTATAAGTTTTTACTTTTAGTGTTTTGAGCAATTTATGTATCCTTGCTGATAAACCTATTAAAGGTCCCATGGCATGACATTTTTATTTTATGAGTTACTTTCAGTTCCCCAAGCCTGAATATTGGAAATTTTGATCGGTGCAGAGTTCTGGCTATCTTTCTCTGCCTTTGAGAAAATGCGAGCTCAGACGAGCCGATCTTGAATTTTCTGATGTCATACCAGGAACGGTTACCTCCCTTTCCTCCACCCAGAGAATTTGGCATGCCCATGAGAGTGTTATATTTGATTGTCCAGCTTGGCAGTTGCTCAATTTTTGGATGTACAGATGAAAACAGAAGTCTTTTTTTCAGTTCCTTCATATGATCCTCAGAAGAACCAGTGGGTTAATTTTATTTTCTCTTGAAATTTCCTGATCTGTGATCAGTGATTTCTGATTTGTATCATTCAGGTTCACACATACTTTCTTTCTAAATCGTTTAATGCTGTTTATGCATCAGTGAATCAAGCCAGTGACTAAATGATCAACTTCACATCATTTCTGTTATTAGCATGAAACAAAATCTGTTATTTAAATGATTAAACTACAGAGAGTGATCAAAACACTCTTTATAATGTCTGAAGCTGTCAATCACACCTCACGAATGTCTCTGCACACTTGTCCAAACTGCCGTTATAATAAATGACGCTGTAATGCTCAACAGAAGCTCTTACTATTTTCATATCGATGTAGTTTTTGCTGGTAGTTGTGGTCAAAGCATTTTGTGAGAGAAATAGCGTTGCAATGACGAGCTCACTGCATTCATGCCATCAACAGACTGCCTGTGTACTGTGTACTCAAAGGAGGAAGACAACAGGGTCGGCGTGACTGGGTGTTTATTCAGAACTCGTGCTCGGTAGCGCTCTCAACAACTTAGTATAATATAACTTTCTCAGCAATTGTTATCGTCTCTGGTCCACGAGTGCTCTGTCTGCCTCTCTCTGGCTGGCAGTGCTTGCATGGAGACCTCTCTAAACCACCCCCTCTCCACCACCTATGGTAAAGTCTCACAGCGCCTTGAAACAGAGCATTCAAGCCAGAGGGCTAATATCAGGAAAGAAAATTACCTCTAATTTCTAAATTATATCATTTTTGAGGTAAAAATCATACTAACAATATAAGTACACCCCAGGAACCATTATAAAATAATAAAAATCAACGTCATGGGACCTTTAAGTTATTTTATTTAAACTTACCGAGCCCACCTCTTTTGAACAGTAGTGTATAAAGTTTACACATATTATGACAATCATTACAATTTCTATAGTTACTATACTTAATCAGTTATTTTATTCTGTTGACAGCACTAATCTTTCTAAAGGGATAATAAAAGCACTAATATTTTTTTTATTCTATGGAAGTCAAAGGTTAACATCAACTGTTTGGCTACCTATATTTTGTTCTGTGTTTAGCAGAATCAAGGACTTGTATGGTTTGTAACAACTATAGGATGAGTAAGTGATGACAGAACGCTCTTCATTGAGCCAACTTGAATGTTGTATGTTTTCTAGTTTTTTTTTACATCAAGAAATATCTTCGCAAAGACGTCTTGGATACTTCTTTAGAAATTTTTGATCGGTAAGATTTTTAATGTTTTTAGAAGAAGTCTCTTATGGCAGCATTTATTTTATTAAAATACTAAAAAAATACAGTAATATTGTGAAATAATATATTTGATATATTAAAGCTACACTGTGTGATATTTTCCCCATCTAGCGGTGTAAAGGTATATGACCATCCAGTGAATATTAGATTCTGTTCCTCTCAATTCCGATTTCGTTTTAACTCCTACGGTGGCCAGTTTAGTCTAAGATTAAGATGGCTTCCAGTTCGGCCTCATTCATGACTGCCATCGAGTGTTAAAACGTGAAAAGCGAAGCTTGAATTTACGGGTATGTCCCTCTTTGGCTAATGTACTGTCAAGATGGAGGGGCTTCAACATGGCGAATGGCATTCGAATCCCTCACCCGTTTGTATTTTAAATGGCATATTATAAACTTATGAGAATACTTTATAACTTGAAAGAAGTAAATATACATTAATGAGCACATATATTTTTGAAAGAACTAAGTGTTTTTAGCTAAGAATAAACTAAAAAAGTTACACAGTGTAGCTTTAAATAATATGTTTAAAATATATGAATATATTTTAAAATGTAATTTACTCCTGTGATCAAAGCTGAACTTTTATCATCATTATTTCAGTCTTCAGTGTCACATGATCCTTCAGAAAACATTAAAGAATTATGATTATTATCAGTTTTGGAAACAGTTGTGTAAAACTGGACTATATGATTATTTTATGAATAGAAAGTTCAAAAGAACAGCATTTATCTGAAATGGAAAGCTTTTGCACAACCGTTCAAAACTTTTTGGGTCAGCACAAATTTGTTTTTTGGGGAAAGAACTTAAAGAAATTAATACTTTTATTCAGCAATGATGCAATAAATTGATCAAAAGTGACAGTAAAGACCTTTACAATGTTACAACATTGATAATAATAAAAAATGTTTCTTTAGTATCAAATCGGCATATTAGAATGATTTCTGAAAGCTCATGTGATACTGAAATTCAGCTTTGCATCACAGGAATAAATTACATTTAAACATATATTCAAATAGAAAACAGTTATTTTACATTTTGATAATATTTCACAATATTACTGTTTAATATTGTTATTTAAAGTTATTTAGTTTAATAAATGCAGCCTTGGTGACCATAAGATACTTCTTCTAAAATAAAAAAAATAAAAATCTAGCAGATCAAAAACTTTTGTTTTATCTTTTGAATGTATCATTTTATGTATCTTTTGAACTTTCATGAGATGACGTACCTGTGCTTGAAGACTAAGTCTGGATGGAGCGGCCAACAGGCTTCCTTGGTTTTGCTGAGGTAGTGAAATTAGATTTGGTGTTGATAGCAGCCCTGAAACATACACAACCATATGATTATATTTATTACTATTAAATTAAATCTGATTGGCAACCACAGATTTTTTTTTTATTCAATCACTATGTCTTGAAAAATTATAAAATAAAGTGATAATAATAAAATTTTGTCTATGTTTTTTTATTTAACCAGTTGGGCTCATGACATCTGACATGCAACAAGTCTGGCTTATAGTAAGGAGAGACAAATGACCAGACATAGGAAACTTATTTAGGACACAACCTGAGAAAACAAATAGTAAATGAACTACCTTGCTGCCCTTGCTGTGTTTGTGGCAAAAGAAACTGTGCGGGTGAAGGCAGAGTGTGTCCTGGAACGAGGACTAACTGCTGCAGTTGTAACAACTGCTGAATGTCCTGAAAGAGAGAAAAGAAACAGATGCTGAAAGGACGTGGTGGTTTCACTCTGATCTGAGGAGGGAACTCACTGAAAATAAGCAAATAAGACGCAGGCTTTTAGTGAATTTGACCCTAGTATCCCCTCAGGTGCGCTGCTCAGCACTGACTGGCTATACCTGGGCAGTGAGCTGGATTGGCTGAGAAAGAGGGAGCTGGTGAGGAGGAGGTGGGACGGGGGTGCCGGTTTGTTCTTGTGTGCTCTGTGACTGGCCCTGCGACTGCGGCTGAGCTGCCTGCTCTCTGGCCTGCTGCTGGGCTTGCTGTTGATTGGCTGCGTGGGCCACATGTGACTGCTGCACAGCTGCGGCGAGGAGCTGCGCCTGCTGTAAGAGCAGCTGCTGCTGTGCAGGCAAAAGTGCAGTCAACTAGAGAGAGAGAGAGAGAAAGAGCGGCAGAGAAGGAAAATGCGGTGAAAATAAGAGTTAGAAAAGTGGATGAAAGAAAGCACACGTAAAGCAAGGCAAGCATGCTCACGCAGGAACCCGCACAGACACACATATAAGAAGTACGTTCGAGTGCATGTGTTCGTCTCACCCCTGCGAGCTGGCCACCCGTTAGCATCAGCTGCGTGTGGGATAGGGCCGTCTGAGCAGGTGCAGCGGGAGACATCTCACCACATTCCTCCACCTTAGCCTGAGACAGAGACAGAGAAACGTTGATTATGAATTCATGGGTTGAAAAGGGCACGGTGAGTGGGGGTATTTAAATGAGGGTGGTTATTTAAAAAACAGTTTTAAACAGAAAATGTGCAGTTCTGTTTGTTAAACACAAGCATTCACATCCATTTACACACATTTACTCACCTTGGTGCTGCTACTCAGTGTGGGTGAAAGGGAGAAGGGGTTGATTTTCATTGGCTGAACCTGTTGGAGGGAAACACATTGGAAATATGATTCATTTTTTAATCATGCTGCATTCAGATGAAAGATAACACGGGTACCAGTCACTTGCCTGATTATTTGAATTTGAGCCATTTCTTTCCGAGTCTGAGAAACACAATGAGAAAAGGAAAGATATTAGTTCAGTTGGTAAATTTACGTTTGAGTTAGTTAGTTTGACATTAGAAGATTTAGTATAGTCTTTTTGTGAAGAAAACTTCTACAAGACGCTAACACTTTACACTAAGGTCTCATTTCTTAACATAAGTTAATTTACTAACTAAAATTAACTAACCATGAAAAATAAATTTGTTACAGTATTTAGTCATTGTAGTTAATAAAATATAAATATGTTCATTGTTTAAGTTAGTTCAAAGTGCATTTACTAAATGTTGATATTAACATTAACTTAGATGAATAAATACTGTAGAAGTATTGTCTCTCTTAGTTCATGTTAACTAATGACACCTTATTGTAAAGTGTTACCCAAAACAGAGGTGTCATTTTACTCTATATGTTAATACAACATATGAGTTAATATAGATTATTTGATTTATTTTGTTAAATAAAGATCTATATTTTTAACTGTATAAACAGTTAACATAACTGTATTATGTATATTGTTAACATATAAAAAAAACTATATGATAAAATTTAATAAAGTAGTACTTAAATACTACTGATCATATTTGTTATAATGCGTGTGTAGATATTATCATGGCAAGTAAGCAGAAATCTGAGCAGAAAAATCTTTTTTGTTGAGCCCTATGACAAAAAATATAATGTATTGTATGTAATGTATATACCTGTGCTCTCCATCGGAGAGTCTGCTGCTGGATTCTCAACCTCTACTGGCTTTGACATTCTGATATCTATGGTGGGGGGAAAACACAGAGAGGTATGAAATCAGGCATTACCTGTTGCTACATGCTCAAGCATGTCTTCTGTTATGTTATGAGTTTAACAAGCACAAGTATGTTACATTTGGAATCAAAATTCTTTTTTGATTATAGAGCAGCTCCAGATCTAGATTCCTTCATTCTCAAGCTAGTGGAGATGTGACCAATCCAACAAAAAACTAATAGTTATTAGATCAACACAGATGTGTCACTTCAAATTTAACTGTAACTGAGCCCATGGGACTGTCCCAGTCCCTCGGCGGAGTGTGAAACGTAAACGCGTGCGATTATCTTCTTAGAATATTAATAACATGTTTTGAAAGAGTTTTATGAAGTTCTGTCTACACTGAAGTAGGTAGATATACATACATATATTCTACATATAAAGTCAGAACACACAACTGAACTGTGAATCAGAACTGTGTGTGTGTGTGTTTCTGATGAGTTCAAGTGAATTCTTTTCATTTGTATGGCAGATTTTACAATACACATTGTTTCAAAGGAGCATCAGAAGTATAAACTCTGTAGCAAGAAAAAGAATCTCTCAAAAATACATGCATAAACACACACACACACACACACACACACACACACACACACACACACACACACACACACACACACACACACACACATGCTCACTCACACACACATGCTCACTCACACACAGAAACACTCACTTCCCTTTTGTGAAAAATGCAAATAAAGCCAACGACTGACTAATAATATCACCCACCTGCATACCACTATCTCGTCTGATCCTCTTTATCTGTCTTCCCTTCAACACTCACACTTCATCTTTAATTTCTCACTCTTTCACCATTCCTTTCATTAATATTTCATTCCTTCCAACTACATGAAACAATGAGGCCTTTATAAGATACTGACAATTAATATCTGACTCCTCCAGGGGGCAGTAGCTGTAAAAATAAGATTGCTTATAATAATCCCAGAGAAAGTTACAGAGGAAACCAGTTTCCCTTTTATCTTATTGTGTCATTTGTGTAAAAGCCACCAAAAAGCTGAAGAATTGCCGACTTCCTCACACGACCGAATCCGTGGTCCAGCCACAGTGGTTGGCGAAAGGAAGAAAAAGGAAGGAAAAAGCCCCTCTTGAGGCTCATCAGAGAACGGGCTGTATCTAATTCAGGGTTTCCACAAAACGGCCTGCTAGAAAAAAATTGTGCTCTGATAGCTCAGAGTGTTTGAGAACAGTTCGAGAATATTTTCAAATTGTGTCATATTGTGATTATTTTGAGTGACATTACGTGTCATATGAATGAACTTAATGGTCTTTTAAGCTGCTGAGAGGTCTTTCTTCAGAGAGGAACGTATCATTTATTTAAAGCAAAAAGATCAAAGAAACGTGTTTAATCATTGACCAATTCAAGTGAATCATCACAAACTTATCTGACACCTTGGACTCTATCATAACTTTTTTGATATGCATTCACATATCAGATCTAGAATTTAAAGTTTGTTATTGAGTGAATGTGCAGTTCATCATTCATGAACTTAATATGAAAGAGTGCCTGATGGTTTTGGTGTTAATGTCTCACTTCCCTCTCTGTTTCCCCTCAGGCTGGGGCAAACACAACGTGTTAAACCAAACCCTTACTGTCGGGCAAGCTATTAATACACACTCAAACACTCACACACTTGAATGTAAGTGCTCCTATCATATACAGCCTTTATACAGTAGCTGACACGCACAGATCTATTTCTTACAATATTCTGAACTTCTCCATTTTATAACTTCTGTATTACAAAGATATCTATTCTTTTTATAAAACCGAGATAAATATGCTTACACTGCTTGCACGTACTGGAAATGATTTGCAAGCTAATAGTGTTTTACATGATATTCAACAACTTAAAGACTAAGAAACCACATGCCAAGATGAAGAGCTTTCTTGTGACAATAATCAGGGCTACCTCAAATCTCCATCAATGTATGTATTTAGCTGCAAATAAAACATACAAAGGTTCCAGTAGACACTTGAATCTTGAGTTGAATTCTGGCCTCTATGACAATTTACTATATTGGGAAGTTCAGATATTCAGTAACAATAACGCAAGATGTCTTAAGGAAACGATTTTTCGGGTTTTCTCATAGCCTGTTTCTCATAGCCGTCCCTTCCTTAAGTATCTGGGATCTGGGAGGAACGGGGGAAACCCTATGAAGAACTTCTCACTGGGTTTCCCAGAGGTTCCCCTGCACTTCCAGTCAACAAATATGATTTCATCCCATCTTCAGTACTGAAAAGGGCTTTGTCTGATGGATCAGCAAAAAACTAGATATACATAATGGCAGTATAATAACCTGAAGATTTGATGCACATAATACCACAAATTGTAATACTGGTAAAGCCCTTAAAAGCCAGAGCTCTCTGAATTTATGAAGAGGAAAAACTATTTTTGTATTATTAAACTATTATTTTGTAACAATTTTGTTTTTTGAAATGAACGCTGCAGAGAAATGTACATTATTTTGAGGATTGCATTTCAGAAATCAGAAGACCTTTATAATTCAGATCATTGCCCACTTCAGTTCTTACATTTTACTATATTGCAAATGCTACAAAGAGACCATTGATTGCATAGAAAAAAATACAATCTACAAGAGACTTAGCTCAGCTCAGCCACGTAGCTCAGTAGTTACTCCAAAAAATGATGTAAAAGAAAACCTTGGGTCTGTCAAAAAAGCTAAAAGTTACATATGCTGTGCAACTGTAAAAGTGGCCACACTTCTAAAACCCCTGTCCTCACAGTGAAGAGGGTGGTGGAAGCGTCCCGCTGTGGCGCTGGGCATCTCGTTAAGGTAGAAGGAAAAATAAATGGCACAAAACGCAGGGAAATACTACCCCCCAAAAAATCTTGTTCTCTCTGCTGATCTGACCTTCAGCAGGACAATGACCTTAAACTCTGAGTGACTCAAGAACATAAAGGTGAATGTCTGACATTGGACCAGATTTCAACCCTGATTCAAATGTGTGAAACATCATTTGACTACCTGAAAAGCCTGAATCTTGAAACATTCTTAGAAAAAAAGATTCACAACATTTTGAACACTTAAGACACTCATGCCAAATGTCTCATTTGTGAGTGGCATTTATAATAAAATGTGCTGTTTTTATTTTGTTTATTTTATTATGAAGGACCCACTTTATATTAGGTGGCATTAAATATGTACTAACATTGAAATGAATGATTTGATACAATGCACTTATTCTATTCATACAGCATTGTACTTATATATTTAAAAATACCTGCCTGTAATTACATCTGTAATTAATTCATGCAGTTAAATCTATAATTTCACTGTTGAACATTTCTTTACCCAACCCTCCCCTTAAACTGACCCATACCCCACACCTGTCCCTAACTCTACCCTTAAACTGACCCATATCATCACACCTGTCCCTAACTCTACCCTTAAACTGACCCATACCCCACACCTGTCCCTAACCATCCCCTTAAACTGACCCAAACCCCACACCTGTCCCTAACTCTACCCTTAAACTGACCCATACCCCACACCTGTCCCTAACTCTACCCTTAAACTGACCCATACCCCACACCTGTCCCTAACCATCCCCTTAAACTGACCCATACCCCACACCTGTCCCTAACTCTACCCTTAAACTGACCCATACCCCACACCTGTCCCTAACTCTACCCTTAAACTGACCCATACCCCACACCTGTCCCTAACTCTACCCTTAAACTGACCCATACCCCACACCTGTCCCTAACTCTACCATTAAACTTACCCATATCACCACACCTGTCCCTAACTCTACCCTTAAACTAACCCATATCACCACACCTGTCCCTAACTCTACCCTTAAACTTACCCATATCACCACACCTGTCCCTAACTCTACCCTTAAACTGACCCATATCACCACACCTGTCCCTAACTCTACCCTTAAACTTACCCATATCACCACACCTGTCGCTAACTCTACCCTTAAACTGACCCATATCACCACACCTGTCCCTAACTCTACCCTTAAACTGACCCATACCCCACACCTGTCCCTAACTCTACCCTTAAACTGACCCATACCCCACACCTGTCCCTAACTCTACCCTTAAACTGACCCATACCCCACACCTGTCCCTAACTCTACCCTTAAACTGACCCATACCCCACACCTGTCCCTAACTCTACCCGTATCCACCTCAATATCAGCAAAGGTCTTTTACAATACAATATGAACACAACACGTACATTGTAATTATATTTTGATGTAAATACATAGGCCACCTTATATAAAGTGGGATAATTAAAATTAAATAAAATTTTAAATAAAATAAACAAATCTCATTAAGATAAAAAATAAAATGCATACAAAACTATTTTAAGTTTCAGTGGTTTGAAATAAAACGTAGGTCTGAATATTTTTGCAAAGCACTGTAACATAAATTCCTGTATTAAAAAAAAAAAAAAAAACAGAAACTGTAAGAAGTATATATATTTCGGAATTTCAGCTTTCACGTAACTTTGCATAGCTTGTCCTTTCAATTTCTCTATCTCTTGGTCTGATGACCACAAACGTCCCTGCATTTCTAACAAATCCATCAATACAACTCACAAGAGCCCAACCAGGCAACCACATAGACGCCCCGGACACATACCTGGCAACCACATATGGGAATAATCCATGGCTGCGACAGGACCGGTCTTTGTCATGTTGATGAATATGTGTGCACTCGTTCAGCAAGGTCTTCTTCCTCTCTCACACATGCACACACTCGTTCTCTCTCTCACTCTCTCTCTCTCTCTGCTTCTCTAATGACTCTGTCAGTGTGTGGCCAAGAAGGAGGAACAAACTGATAACAAGAGGGGGGAACTCTCCACTCCTCCTTCTCTCCTCCCTCCGTCACCTCCTTTCTACGCTGTACTCACCCACACCACCACCCCCTCTGTGCCCACTTCCTGACCCCGAGAAAGCAAGAACAGAGTGGGTCAGAGCAGATATGCCACATTTGCATGTGCAATACAATGCATTTTAAACTCGTAAGTGTGTAACAGGACGGTTCATCAGGCGGATTTATGCAATGGACGGTCGCATTTGGAGGATGACAGGCTGAGGAAGGCAAGCAGGATGGCGAGCGAGCGAGGAGGAAGTGAAGCGCTGTCGATCGGTGGGCTGAAAAGTGGGGTCAGGTGAACAGAGAGAGGATGAGAGAGGTTGAGAGTGGGAAGTCGGCAGTGTGGAGTGAGAGATAAAAGAATAAGCAGATGTTGAGATAGAGGTGAAAAGAGGGGGAGAGTTGTGCCGCTGGAAAGTGCTGGGGTTGTTGGAAAGAGTCGCTCACGAGTCCTGTGGTGACTCTCGGTCTCTCTAGCACACTCGTGTCACGCCGTATCTCTACTGTACATCAATGCATCTGTTACAACACAAGCCTCCATCAGAAAATACAGAATGAGGACGCTTGCTCACACAGCTTTTTTCCAACCTCACACGTCCACACTGGGGCATGAATCACCCCGTAGGAGCCCAAAACAACGCAGAGAAAGCAAAACAAGCATATGTGTTAATATAAAATCGTAATGTGTCTGAAGCAGGAAGCAGGGATAGATATCACAAGCTGTACTCTTCAATGACGGAAAATAGACATGTCCCAACTGTCCTAACTACATGCACCACCTCAGAGAACAGTGTGGACATGCCACATTTTTTATTTTAGAAAAATGACAGTTGCACAGTTGTTATATGCTGTGAAATAACACAAACAACATCCTGGGATGCTATTTTGAAGTGTTTAATATACTTTTCACTATTCGCTCCAATTCAAATCACTAAAAAATTGGTAAAGAAATGCATCCATTGACTGAGAAAATTAATTTAAGCATGAGCATTTTCATAAAAAGTTCATAAAAGTTCATAAAATCTATTATTTGTTATTATAAGAAGCAGTCCCATTTTACTGGCCCTGTATGTTTTTATTTAGTTTTTTGCAGTATTTGCATTTACAGAAATTTAAAAGAATTTAAGAAAATGTAATCACAATAATTTGAACATTAAATAAAGATAGACTATTATTACATAAAATCCTAATATAAAAAAAGCTTTGCTTTTCTCATGAAAGGAAGATTTTAGCAAATGTATACACAATATGATATTGTATATTTATTAAATATTATTCGAAAGTTTCCTTAAGTCTTGAGAAAAGATAATATTGATGGAATAATGTAAAGCATTCAGGATGCATATGTATTTAACATATTTAACGCACACACACACACGTTTGTTTTTGTGACATATGGGGACCTTCCATAGGCGTAATGGATTTTATACTGTACGAACCATATTTTCTATCCCCCTACACTGCCCCTACCCCTAAACCTACCCATCACAGGAAACATTCTGCATTTTTACTTTCTAAAAAAATCTCATCCTGTATGATTTATAAGCATTTTGAAAAGTGGGAACATGGCCAATGTCCTCATATTTCACCCTTTCCTTGTAATGCCTGTCATTCCTATGTCATTATACACATTTGTGTCCTCATATGTCACAAAAACATGAACCCCCCCCCCCCCCCCCACACACACACACACACACACACAGCTTATATAATGTTTATTAAACATCAAATTGTTAGAAAATAAATAAATGTAATGTTAGTTCTGGGTATTTAAGATACATACATTGTAAAAAAATAAAAAATAAATTCAGGTCTCCAATTGAAAATTTTCTAGTGACTGATCACATCTACATTTTTTAGTTGGCCAAATAGAATTTCTGTAAATTGACGCAACTCACAGAAATTCAATTTGGCCAACTAAAAAATGTAGATGAGATAAGTAACTAGAACAATTTCAATTGGAGACCTGAATTTGTTTTACAGTGTATGTATGATATAAGAGACTGTAGTACTGTATATTCAACACTAGGAGGAGGCATTGCCACACTTTTTATGAATGTTGTGAAGTTGAGAGTTTTTCTGGAATCTCCCAATTGATAGGCCTTATTTCAAATGCTCCCTTTACAAATATTCTGGTTATTTCAAAGAAAGATTCAAGTGAATCAACATGTCCAGTTTAGAGTCTCATTAATATACAGACACACACACACACACACACTTAGACAAATCTAACAAAAGACTGCTAGCCTATAGATAAGACACAGCTAATACCTATACAGTATATACATACAGGCCTGTATAAGAGCTTCAGTTACTGCTCGTACTCACTATATATCTATATATATATATATTCTCTCTATATAAACATAGATATTTTGTTGATGCATTTTCCTAAACATCAAAAACTAACACAGATGGTAGCTTAAGTGTTTCGTGGTTTCACACAAAGAGAGCAGCGTGTCAGGTTCACGGTCATCGAGAGCCTGTGCGGCTGGTGGGGTTAAAGTTCATAACCCCAGAGGTCATACACCACAGACAAGTCTGCATATGTCACGGGGGTCTCAGGCCATTTGCCTGGCCCCTCATCACATGGTTTACGAGGAAACGTCACTCCTCCTAATGGCATCAGTTTTAGTGTGTGTGATGACCTGTGGACTGATGCATGTGTGAAACAACCAGGAACATCTCGTGATCCACCTGCAACTACGCCTCGATGTTTTTTAAAAGCTAGTGTGTTTCTTCGTCCGCTCCTCTTGCTCTCCTTCTCTCCATGTTTATCTGATCAGCTGTCTGTTTAAGAGTGCAAGCTCCAGGCCTCAAGAGAGCCATCAATCTCACAGCTGTCACAGCTCAGAGCCGTATGCGCGCGGATGTGTGTGAGTGATTAGATACTAACTATTTCGCACAGCAAACACTCTTTGCGCTGTAGATGCAATCGCGCTCTCTCCAACACAAATGTGTCTTAGTCTTTAATGCTGATAAAGTTACAGAGACGCCTTCTTTCCGTCCGTCCACCATTCCAGGCTGATACGTCCACCTTCTCACATCCATAAACACAAATGTCCATTCCCTGCACTTTCCACTCACTCCTCCAGCTGTGAAACTATCAGCATGTCCCGTAACGCAATGATAAAAATGCTCTTTTTAAATTGTTTCCAGACATTTGTTCTTTCTTTCCCTCATTCTCTCTTTCTTCCCTGCTGGTCAGCAGACGCTGTGACATCACTGGACACTGCGCTGCACTGTGATTGGTCACTGGCCCACGTTGCCAGGCAACAGCAGTGAAAGGTCTCTTGTGTGTGTGTGTGTGTGCGTGTGTTTGTCTGTGCTTATGTGTATGTTTTTACCTCTGTGACAGACAGTGAAATGGTAAACGGAGAGTGGCTCTTGTGCTGATAAGTTTTCCTATCTGAAATGGAGCATTTTTCCTGTAATGTGAGGGCTGAGTATCGTTTCCCCTGAATGAATACGTGCATGTTTAATATTTAGGCTTATATCTGTGTGTGAACGCAGCTGTGTGTGAGAAAGTGTGTGTCTGGGGAAAAGGCGGTTATTGTTTTTGACACAGACCCTCATATTTCTGCATCGATCGATTTCTCTGACTCCCGACACGACAATAATCGCGCGCACACACACACACACACACACACACACACACACACACACACACACACACACACACACACACACACACACACACACACACACACACACACACACACACACACACACAGGCCTCTTTCTATCAGTAGCATTATTACTGTGTAGAGAGGTAGAGGGGGAAATAAGGGGAGCTTAGAGGAATTCATACGGCAGAACAGGAAAGAACGCGGATGCAGGAGAGTCAGGCCACTTGAAAAAGAAGTGCAGAGTGGGAGAATTGATAGTAAAATCTCACAGGGAAAGAAAAGGACATGAAGTGATGAAGAGAGATGAGAAAATAAATGAAAAACTTGGAAGATAAGACTAGGAAGTAGAAGGAAATGTGTGTTAGCGGAAAAAAGTGCCACCAATCCGGTACTCAAACAGAACTGAACTATTTATTTGTTGCAATATTGAATCAAACCCTTACAGTTAGTTACATTATTTTAAATATTCACTATATATATATATGCAACGCTTTTACTTTCACAATGTAATGTGTGTGTGTGTGTGTGTGTGTGTGTGTGTGTGTGTGTATATATATATATAAATTAAGCTCTGATTTAAAACCTCACAAAACCTTTTAAGTTGGAAGGTTGAATTAATTTCTATGGATGAGTTAAACTTTCCATTTCAATTAATTGATGATGCTTCCTTCAAAATGTTATGATTAATTTGTGTACATTTTTGGTTTGCCTTAAATTCAGTAACAAGTTAATATAATAGATTTAAGGTATTTGTTATTACTAATTAGTTTATTTTTTAAATTAATTTATTAAATATTAATTAGTTATATACTGCTTTATTGTTATTTATTATATAATGTTTATAAAGCTACTAGTAATTGCTATACTGTGCATAAAAATGAAAGTGATTAAATATTTTATATTTATATTTTTTTATTTAAAAACATTATTTTAACTTTTTACTTAATATGACATTTTTTTGCATTAAATGTTTTAAATTAATTGGCTTCAAGGATTTTTGGTTCTCTGAACCATAAACACCGATATCAGAGCAAATACATACATTATGAGATATCAAATAACTTCAAAAGCCTGAAAATGACCACTATAATATTTTTAGTTATCTCGCCCAGCCCTACTGCAGTATAATAAAAGAAGAGCATTACAAGAGAGAAGATGAAGGATTCATCCCATCTTTTTCCAATAAAAGAAGAAATGAGGGATTGAATTGGGGAGGATGGGGTGAGAGTACAACAAAAGAGATGAGACGCACATACACACACAAACCGTTGTTTTTGAGAGATGAGGAAGAGATGTTATTAGGTTGACAGCAGTGTAATGACGGAGCAACTCCAGAGCTGTCACACAGAAAAAGCACAAGCGCACAGTGATGGAGGACAAACACGGACACGTTCACACCTACACTGTCACTTTCGTGAGGAACGTTTGCTTTGACATGAAGGACGGGTCACGATGGTCAACAAGTGAGGCTGACTGGTACACCTAGAGTTTTTATTCGATATTTCGTTTTTAAAAGTTTTATTCAGTGCACGTCAAACTTCATCTCAGGCGTTTCTAGTGCTCTAATAATTGCTTTTAAACACAAGAATCCAACTTATATAAGATAGAAACCCTACATATTCCTATTTTATATCCCCCATCCTCACAAAGAAACCGTGTTTCTGTCTTTTCTGATGTTGTAGTTCTGATTAAATGTGGTTACAGGAATAATTTGACCTTTAACCTGCCTTTCACCTTTCCCCTCTGCAGTTTTTTTCCGCTTCACGCTGTCTCCTGTCTGTCGTTCTTACTCATCAACTCATCAATATTCCCACTCACCCTCCATCTTTATCACAACATCCATCTTTCTTTCTCCCATAATCCCCTTCTCCTTCGCTCCCCCCTCCTTTTTGTATCACTTCATTCCCCCTTTCGTTCTCTTCTCATCCCATTTCACTTCCTAAACTACATCACTCTCTCTATCCATCCATTTCCAGCTGCCATTTCTTACCTCTTTTATTGTTTAATTTCCTTTCCCTTTTATGCCCCACTTGGATGTCTCTCTATCTGTCCTTGTCTCTGTGTTTGTGATAATAACTAAAATAAGAGTTTCTTCTGCCATTATTTATTTCCCTCCTCCTGAGCGCAGGGAGATATCAAAACCTAGTCAGAGCCGACACAGGGGACCCGTGCTACATTTGGGGAAAGGAGAGGTGGACTATGAGATGGAGAGGGAACGAGAGGGGGTAGGGGCTCTACTGTTGTTAGATGGGGGTAGATGGGCTGGGTGGGTGGGTGGGTGGTTGTGGTGGTGGTGGGGGGGGGGGGTGTAGGAAATCGGTCTGGCTAGCGGAACAGCTTTTCACCTATCTCTCTCTTTCTTTCTCTCTCTCTCCCCATACTGCTTTGTATTCTGTGGAGATGACAGGGGAAAGCTTTATTGCTCTGAGTCGGTATCGATCGGGGCCCTAGGCAGGGGGGAGCGCACAGACGCCCATTAGAGGCACTTTCTCAACGACCGCTCCCTAAGAGCACAACCCCACCCTACCCCCCCTTTTTTTTCTTTCTTTGCCACTGAAATTCAAATTCAAGGTTTCTATCCTTGAGGCTTGACTGGGAAAGAGGGGGAGAAAGCGAGAGGAGATGTAATCTGATAAAGAAAGAGCCAACAGAGACACAAAGCAAAGAAAATATATCAATATTTCAATAGCCTACGAATACATATGAAGTGCTACATTTCTCTTATCCTTTCAGCTCACTGTTATTCCACATCTTCTATATACTTAATAGCACATGAAAATATGTTGGCTGAATTCAGTGATTTGATGAGTAACTATGTAGTTTTTCAAACATTCACATGAACAATGAAAACACAAGGATACACAACAAAGACTGTACACTGGCCCTGTAAATTGTGTCTAACACCAAAGAAATACTTTCCTACTATGTCTACGTGTTCATATCCCAGTGAGATTTCACACTCTGGAATGAAGCCTATACCACCTGTAATCTCCCTCTTCACAGAATTCCTCACTTTTAAATCAGAGTTTGGCAAGACAAGAATCTCACCTTCTTATTCACCTCTTCTTGCTCTCTCTCGCTCTCTCACACCTCGACCAAACAGAAAGAAAATGCTTTCTGGTACTTCCATGGCTATCCAAAATCACACATAGTATACTATAAATATTAATTCTCTATTATAGCTGAAAAAGCCTGACCTGCAGAGACTAAACTTCGACCTTGGGGAATTTAAAGTTCTATCTGCACATCTCCTCTGTCCTTATAGAGTGAGTTAAAAGCTACAGTGGTCTAGTGCACATATCCCAGAAATTGAGCCTTGCTGTTCATGTGGAAAATGGAGATTCAAATCTGGCTGGTCCCAGTCTCCTAAGTAATTTCCTCTAATCTTTTCTAATATATATATATATATATATATATATATATATATATATATATATATATATATATATATATATATATATATATATATATACTGCTCATGTAGGATGTAGTCATATAGTAAAATATATGAAACGTGTTTATTTGCAACAGCATGATTAGAGTGACTACTACAGTTTGATATCTTTATTAACTTTTTATATTTCACATCTCTTCTTTTCATAGAGAATTGGTATGGTGTGACCTTCCAATATGAATCTGATTACATGATTATAGCCAGAAAACCCCTGAAAAGTCTGTCTCTATATAACCACATGGGAATAGTTGAAGTGACTTCGACGCAGCACGATCGTGCACCATGTTTACACATGTGAGTCAATCGCTCCCACGCCAATCGATGGAAAGAGAGAGAGAACAGGTTACCTTTGGTCATTAAGACAGGGGGAATCCCAGACTTAGGGGGTTCATTGATAGAGAGAGAAAGAGAGAGAGAGTATTTGGCAAAGAGAGAGAGCAGACAATTATCTGTATTGATTAAAGGGAGGCAGCACAGTGAAGAACAGAGCTCACTATGTGTCGATCAATAGAGAGAGAGAAAGAGAGACAGAGAAAGAGGGAATTGTTTGGGGAAAGAGGGCCAATAGGTGGGAATGAGATAGGGACAAAATCAAGTGTGAAAATGAGGACAAGAGTGAGGTAGGTAATACAATGATGCATGAAATAAAAATATCAACATGTTTAAGAATTCATATTGACATCATAATGATTACAAGTGTCGAGCACATGCATCCAAATGTCTACATTTGGCAGTCAACACTGAAAAAAAAAGATTTTTACTGCTTGTCCAAATGCTTGATTAAAATGAGCTAAAGTACCACAGTTGCTATACATTTTGTCCTAACTTAATTTGATTGTGTTTAATCCAATTAAATATAAGTCAAATTGAAGTTTACTTAATCCTTTTGTGTTGAGATTACATGAATGAATTGTTGCATTAACTGAAACGGGGCGGGTTTGTTAGTTCCCAGCATGCTTTGCATATAACTAAATCAAGAGAGAGTAAATGTTGTTACTTTATATGTAAAAGTCTTATTTTTATGTATTTTTTAGCAAGATGAGAAAGGGGGAGACTTGATTGTGTTTGGTAGTGTTTAATATTCAATTATGTTGGAATTTGTAGAAATTTAGAAATAAATTACAGTGGGTTACCATTATGGAGAAGAGTGGAGCATTTGCTTAGGATGTGGACTAAAACAACTAATGTCATTACGGCTTTGCTGAACTAACTAGCTAGAGCAGTATAATAATTCAGTTGTGTAACATTGAAATACATGAAATTGAAGTGGATGCATGAATATATAATAAATGCCTGAATTCTGTCAGGGAGCCATTTGAAATTCACTTTGAAACTACTTAAATGGGTCACTTGTATTCAATATATTCATTTCATGATGTTGAAGTTACATGAACAAATTATGTTGGTTTAACTTAATTGATTCATGTGGGACCGATGCAAAAATTAAATCATGTAAGTCCAACACACTTTTTTCCCAGTAAAGTTAGCCTGACATTTAATATGCCCATAAAATTACCACTTACAAAAAGAAAAAGTTTTAAAAATGAATAAAAACATGTTTTTCTTTGTATTCATCATGTATGAATCTATTATTTTGCCTAAGAATAAAGTGGATCAGGGCTGCCAGTGTTGCCCACAAAAAAAGTGCCTGAATATCATTGTGTGCAACGTATACAGCCTGAATGTGTGAGCCGAGTTTGAATAAATGTTCAGTACTTTGTAGCCGAGACCACGTCTTTTCCTCGGAAATGCGTGTAATAACGGGACAAAAGCTTCAAAGAGTAGTAACAACAAGGGAACTGTGTAGACACAAGCAGTGCAGACAGACCCACTGCTTACCCCTTCTCAAAATATTAATCCCCTTTCAGACAAACTTGACCCCCAACACACACACACACTCCCCTTTTCCGCTCCCATTAGGAGTCGAATGCATATCTACAGACTGTGCTGGTCGTTGCCTAGTAACCATGACCCTCACCAGCCAACACCAGAAACAACACAATATTCATTACATCCTCTGACTCAGTTGTCGATTAGTAATGTAACATTGTCCAAAAAGCATGCATTAGTGCACCTTAGCTGGAGTTTTAAAAGCAAAGTTTTAAACAATGAGAGCATTTAGGTAAAGCCATGTAAATGCATTAGAAAAATGCATGTTTAAAAACAAATAATACAGACAAAATACACAGGCAGTGCAATACAATCATTGTTACTGATTTAAAAAAAAATCATAACTAGTAATGATACAGATTATTAGTATATTAGTACAGTATGTTTAAGAGCCAGATAATCAATTCTTAATAGTTTTTTTTTTTTTCAACAGTGAATTCATAATCATCAGACAACAACAATAAACACAATGCCAATGTGGCATTGATATGAATATCAAATTTCATTACTTTTATATAGAGCAACATTATAGAGATATTATTATTATTATTATTATTATTATTATTATTATGTATGAATAAATCTATATTTTTGAAAAGTTATATGCACAAATAATTCTGATTTATTTATCTTTGTTTTAGGCAGTCTAGCTGTTAACATGCATTCCTAACTTGAGAATTGTATGCAAACTGTTTTAGTTCCTTTACCTGTGAAACACACATTCCTGTTTAATGGCATTGTTGGATGCCCTCCAAAAAATTATTCACATTAGATATACAACCAACAGGGACTACAAGTGGAAGGTGGGATGGTGGAGCAATGTCAACACGGGAGCAAGTTAAAGGGATAGTTCACCCAAAAATGAAAATTCTGGCATCATTTACTCATTAACCAAACAGTTAATGGACCCCATTGACTTCCATAGTATGGAGGAAAAATTGGAAGTTAGTATCAACTGCTTGGCTACCAACTTTCTTCAAAATATATTTTTTTGTGCTCAACAGTAGAAAGAAATTCATACAGGTTTGGATTTGAAACACCTTGAGGGTGGGTCAAATTTTTGGGTGTACTATCACTTTAAGCAGCCGCTTACAGCTGGTGTGATTGTCAGAATTATGCGTTTCCATTTAGCAAACCAGCCAACTCTTTTCATACTTTTTAAAGAAAAGTATTTTTCCTAAATAATTTAAAGGGTTAGTTCACCCAAAAATTAAAATTCTGCCATTAATTACTCACCTTAATGCCGTTCCAGACCCGTAAGTCCTTTGTTCATTTTCGGAGAACAAATGAAGATATTTTTGTTGAAATTCGATGGCTCAGAAAGGCCTTCATTGACACCAATGTCATTTCCTCTCTCAGGAATCATGAATCGATACACTGATTCATAATGGTTCGAAGCTTCGGGGAGCTTTGTTTTGAAATGAGCCCATCACTATATAAGTCGTTATTTCGTTTTTTGCGCACAAAAACTATTCTCGTCACTTCATAAAATGATTGTAGAGCCACTGTAGTGACATGGACTTTGTAACTTTCAGTGCCTTTTATGGGTCTTGAGAGACGAAATGACATTGGTGTCAATAAAGGCCTTTCTGAGGCATTTAATTTCAACAAAAATATCTTCATTTGTGTTCCAAAGATAAACGGGGGTCTTAGGGGTGTCGAACGGCATGAGGGTGAGTAATTCATGACAGAATTTTCATTTTTGGGTGAACTAACCCTTTAAAGATTACTTACACATGAGATCAGATTGCATCATGGGGACAAACCTAAGATGAGGAAAGGTTAAGAGAAGGAGTGCGCGCACACACATGCACGCACACACACACACGCACAAACACACACACACACACACACACACACACACCCACACACATACACGCACGCACATTTTCATGTTTTATGGGGACTTTTCATGGACACAACGATTTTTATACTGTACAATCTGTATCTCCCTACACTAAGCCTACCCATCACAGAAAACTTTTCGCATGTTTTTCCGCATTTTCAAAAAAACATCACTTAGTATGCTATATAAACTGTTTTCCTCATGGGTACTAAAAAATGTCCCCACAAGGTCAAGGATTTTGGATATTGCCACCTTTGCTGGGACAATTTTTCCCCATAACTTAGGGTTCATCAGGACACACGCACACACGCACACACGCACACACACACACACACACACACACACACACACACTATAGCATCCGCACTGATAAAAGGCCTGTTTAATATGAATCAGATCTCAACGGATACGGCAAGGACACAGAGTCTGCGTGCATTGTAATGTAGAGTAAATACTTATTTTCATGTATATAGCACACACAAACACCCAGTCAAATAACTGTGTATGGAATTTATAAAAACAACAAATGAGCCATCTGGGTCTGAAATACAAAAGTTTTGAAAAAGAAAAGTAAGAGAGTCCTGAAGAAAGATTGAAAGCACGAGGATTCAGGTGTATAGTTATGCATGCATGACATCACAGGTCCCCTCCCCCAGCCGTTGGGAGTGGGTGCCTTGGAAACGGTCGCTAAGGGAACAGACGACTAAGAAAGAGAGAGGGAGTGAGATAGAAAGAGTGAAAAAGAGCGGAAGAAATAAAAGAGAATAAGAAAGCATCCTGTCCTGCCGTGCAAAGGAAAAAAGGAGGAAACCACCAAAAGAGAGTGAGAGAAAGAGAGGATGAGACATAAAAGCAGATAGTAACACACAATATAGTATCTTATCAACATTTCAAACAACATTAAGTCATATTAAATGCAGCTCATTAGATTATGTGCTCTAGCAAGTTAAGTTAACTAAATGAGGCATTATGACATTGTGAATGTGGGATTATTACATTATTTAAGGCAGCGGTGGCATATAAGTCTAAGTCAAGGCTTGCAGAGCAGCCAGTGTGCCTGTTCACCTGTTCTACACATCCATCTTACTGTTTACTAATACAAAAGAATGAAAGAAATGAGCCGCTGGGCTTCTAATGCACTTGATATTAATCTCAGTGTCTGTAAAACTCACACACTATCTAACTAATGTAAAAGCTGATTAATAATATCTCTGAAAAAATATTTCATTTGCCAGCCATCACAGAGGAAATTATTCAGTGCTATGTCCTCTAATCATTTGGCTTTGATGTAAATTTATTCTGATGTAAAAGTTCACATTTCCATTTATATCCCATATACTCCTACAGCCACATAAACCCGGCCTAAGACAAGCATCTCCTGTTACATCATTCATGAGTCTCCTTGAATATCAAACTGCTTGAGTACTGTATATATCACCATGAAAACACATACTCTCCACCAAAGGAGAAAAATAAAGGGGTGGAGATTTGCAAGGCCATTCCTATTCAGAAAATAACCCTCTGCTTTCATTTCTACCTCAAATTATTATTCTGGGTTCAGCACAAGTTAAGCCCAGTCAACAGTATTTGTAGCATAATGTTAATACCACAAAAATAATATAGATTTGCCCCCAAAGATCAGTGGTGAGACACTTATAATGGCAGTAAATGCAGGCCAGTTTTTGGAGATTTCAAAAGCGGTGAAGGTTATAATTTATAAAAAGCAGTAAGGGGCTATTCACGCAGAAAGCTTTTTTGCAGTCCTCTGCGCTGCTTTTTTCATTGTTTCGTTTTTTAACACACTAGATGGACCTGTTTGTTAAAAATACATCTCTAGACCTTGCTTCTCTTTAGCAGCAAAAACAGGTGTTCCTGTCATTTTTAGGGCAGTTTTAATGTTTAGATTACATTTTCATGGTAACAAAGTTGGAAAATTGGATATAACTTAACACAGAAAAAGTAATGTTAACACTCATATTGTTTGTCTTGTGTCTATATACTGATTGGCCCCATTCACTGCAAGTGCCTCACTATAACCTGACTTTTTAAAGTGATGTAATCAACATTCTTATCATATCAACATTCGATCTTAACTTGCACTAAATCCCAAGTATTCTTTTAAACTGAAATGTAAAAGCAGGATTCAAACCAACACCAGATATTTGAATCGTTCTGTCTGAATCTATTCCAAACTAGAGGCTGATGCGGAATCAAGCTTTTCCAGGCTTTTTAATAGAGGGTAGGTGACTTTTTCCCTGAGTGTTTCGCATCACATGAGGCGTTAAGGTTCGTTAAAACTTACAAAAGTGGCATATGCCGCTATCAGCTGCAACACAGCTGGGTACAAAACATCCAACTAGTTCCAGGACCATCCAAATGTGAATTTACAGATGCTTATCCACGCAAACAAGAGTGTATGCGGTGGGCGCATGAGATAGAGAAAGCAGGGATCCCAAACCGACATGTTCTCATTTATACTGATAGGGCTGTTGTATCCGACTCCACAATACTATTGCAGCATTGTGGGTAAATGGTAGACTACCCCCACCTTCTACCCGCTAGGTTGAGTCTTTAACCTTGACCTCTCGTGCCTCTGCCTCCAGTAATGAAGTCAACCCCCCCGCTCCCCATTCCCCCTTTCCCCCCGTCTATCTGCCCCCAGCTCTGCTGTCCAGCGCTCCTCTCATTCATAGTAAACACTATTGATTTTTTCAGCAGAGTAAAAAAAGCCATGAATTTTAATGCTACTATCTCTCCCTCGCTCTTGCTCCCTCTCTTCCTCTGTCATCCTTTCCTTTCATGCGTTTTCCCTCCATCCCTTCATCCCATCTTCTTCTCTTCAAGATGTGAGGGAGGGCAGGAGTTGAACCAAGTGTGTGTTTGTTGGCTATAAACTTTGGGTACATGAATGTGTGTGTGTGTGTGTGTGTGTGGCGCTCTAGCTAACGCTCGTCTCTTTCACCCTCTGTGACTGAGACCGATTGATTTTGCTATAAGCAGTGTTGAGGCTATGACAGGCCAGCAGCGACAGACAGAGGAGCTCATCAACGTCCAATGAACACGGAAAAAAATCTCCTTAAAAATCCCTCCATCATGCCACACCAAGACTGGTGGAGAGAGAGAGAGGGAGAGCAAGAGATACGGAGAGAAGGGCAGATAAGCCTTTATAAAGAAACCCCATTAAACATCCCACAACAATAAAGAGAGAACAGACAAACAGGGCAGAATGCATTGGTGAGGGACACCATTTAGAAATCACATTATTGTCTGAAATGGAAGTATAAGTAAAGGGATAATGAACAGACAGACGGTTATTATTGCAAAATAAGGGCCACGACGCAGGAAGGCAATCAGTAATAAAATACGTATTTATCTAAAATAAATAAATATGTCGATATGGAAAATTAAATTGAGTTATACAACATTATATACATAATTACCTGCATAGTAGCTACAAATCCACTACAAAACCATCAGCCCAGCTACAGACAAACAATGCAATGATGTTTCAGTAATATTAATATTTAAAGGATAAGTTTGCCCTAAAATGGAAATTTGTTTTGTTTCAAAGGTTATACAACTTTCTCCTGCGTGACACAAAAGAAGATATTTTGAAGAATGTTCAAGAATGATGAAGAATCAACCCATTTTTGGTTACTTTTCAGTTCCATTTTAGATAAGAAAAAAATTGGAACGACAGTTTACAGTAAATGTTCAATATTTTGTTTTATTTGCTGTTATTTTTGATACAAGAGAAATGGAAGTAGCACCGGTTTCAGTTTTCTGGTCACAGCATTCCCATGGATGACACTGAACATGAGGAAATAACAGACCACTGAATTTAGTACTTCGTAGAACCATAAAAACCATAAAACTGTTCCTCATACAATCTGCAGTTAAACATATTTTTATGACTTTAATCATTTCTGCAATGTTGCCTAAGCTCCCTCATTGTACGTCTCCTCGGATACGTTGCACAGAACATGCAGTCATTCAGCCGTGATCCCTACGGCATTCCAGGTTTAATGTCCATCTGCATCATCAGACGCTGGACACCAATCAAGCTCATATGCATTGATGGTAATAAACTCACAGTGCAAATTGCTTTCGCGGAATATAATTATCCCATCAAAGCATCTCCGAGTAAGGCATCTCAGTATTTTGGTCCTGTTTCAAAAGTGAATGGAAACAATTTTCTCGTAAAGAAGTGATGAGAACATGCTGCATAATGGATATAAACTTAAAGTAATCTGATGCAATAGGCATTTTATGTACTCAGGTGCAGAGTACAAATTGGCAAGCCATGTATTGATCGATAAACCCGGATTGAAGGAAACCCTGTTAACAGGAGCCTGTCTGGGGAGTCGGGATCCATCCCTCCCCTCTCTCCATCTTAATTTGATTGATGATCATACTTGTCACTCAAGGCAGCATGTGGCCAATTACAAGATTTGTACGGGTAGGTGGCTGGTGGTTTCGGCTTGTGTTGTCAGTTAAAAATGCTGTGTGGTTGTAAATGGCCCTTTTTGGGGTAAAACTGTATTTGTTACCTCATTTTACTGCAGCTTGTGCTGTTTTGTGTAGATTAAAAGGATCGTTCACCGCAAAATTAACACCCTTGTGTTGTTCCTAAACTGAATGACGTTCTTTTTTTCTGTGAGACATTAAAAGAAGATATTTTTGAGGACACAGTCTCAGTGCTTTGTTTTTATTCATTTTTTGGCCATACAATGGAAATCAATGGACGGCAAAGCAATTTGGTTACCAACCAACATTCTTCAAAATGTCTTCTTTTGTGATTCACAGAACAAAGAAATGCACACAGTAAATAACCAGGGAAACAGGAACTTCAGGATTCAGGAAAAAAAACTGTTATGTACAAAACTAGAGGGCATAACAGGATAAAGGAACAGTACAAAGAAGGAAAATTCATTCTGTCACCTCTCTAACAGTTCATTTACTGTACTTTTCTCAAAAGCATCCAGGAAGGAGTATCCCAAATAATACAAGCATATATAAGAATACTTACACTGTAACACTGGGCAACTATGTAAACTAAATCAAACTGTATCTATCAGATCAAATCACTTAATATGATTATTAATAACATTAATAGATAATAGATAATGAATCTACCAATTACTGACATTTTTAATAATCAAAACATGAAACTAGACAACCTTACCACCATGAAAAGGTTAAAAAAAAACACCCTGAAACAAATCGCTAAACCCTGCATATGAACTGGAGACCTTGATCACTATAACTCTTAAACGAAATGGAGGAAGAGAAAAGATTTAGGTCTTGAGCTTGTTCATGAGGAGTGAAGGACATAATCAACGAGCAAGCTTTTATTACACATTCTCTATTATCAAAATGTGTGCTGTTACACACACACACACACACACACACACACACACACACACACACACACACACACACACACACACACACACTCACACAGCAGCTGCTGCTGAAAGGACAAATTACACTGGTTTAAGCCAATTTTTCACCTAACAGCATCAAAGGGGGAGCCAGATTTAAAAAGTATTATATTGCTGTGTCAGTCCATCCATCTAATTATCCCACACAGAAATTTCTTTGACCTCTCGTGCAGAATTTATTTCAGTACATCAGTTTGCCAGTAAAGCCACCATGTACCTGCTTTATCAAATATCAATATATTCATTCATGTCTATTCATGCTCATCTTTCACTCCAGTCTCGATCCCTCCATCCATCTACACACACAACATTTCTCTGTGTCTGAGGTGATATAACAATGTCCCTCTCAACCTCTCCAACACATGTGCACATACACACACAAATACACACGTGCAGCCAGATAATCACACTAAATTAACACAGCAGTGGAGAATCTGTGTGAGTGCTGCTGTACTGGTAGGGGGTGTATTGACCAAGTGCTTTCTCTCACAGATGTGTTGATTAAGGGCCTGTCAGAACACTTCTCCAACTTTTGCGCCATCATGTAGCCACCAACACCTCCAGAGTGTGATTTGCAGACAGGAGGAGGCAGAAAGAGAGATTGATAATTTAAAAAAAGATTTGCATTTTACTGCAAGGAAGCTAAATAAAAATGTTAAAATATTAGGTGAGGTTGGAACAGTCTAAGCGTAATGCTGCACCAGAGCGGTTTTGCTGCTGCCTGCGTCTTGTTTTCAGCCGACCACACGCAAGAATCAACACAATCACTGTGCAGTGTAAGGCCAACACTTTGCTGAAGGCGAGCCAACAGTACACATTTTCACTCTCACCAGATTAAACTCATTAGTAGTGTCCAGGACCAGATATGGATGGGTCAAATAAGAGGGACATCCAAAATGTGTACTGTTGGTGTCCCTTTTGGAAAAGGGTTGGCAAACATTGGTGTAAAGAGCCATTCACACTGTACGCATTTCTGCAGTCCACTGTTTTTATGTAAACATGGGCTAGATGCTCGACCAGTTACACATCTTTTGCAGTGACACATACATGATGCGGCATTCTAAAGACATGGCACTGAAGTTGAAAGTTGTTCAACCAATCACAGTTGCAAAATTACCACATTTTCAGGTTCAGTCGTTATATCAATGAGTAGATTTTCATGCAGAAAAAATGTAAATATGAAAAATGTGTTAATTATAAAAACTTCACATATAGCATAAATTCATTTTTTTTCTATTCTTTTAATGTACGCATAGGACGTGACAAAAGAACACAATGTTTAGGCTATATGGTTACGCCTTTTTATCTGTGTTGAGTAAGTCAGGGGTTTTCGGTCCTCCAGAAGGGGTCCCCAGAAAATTTCAGAGAATAAAAAGACAAAGCAAAAATAGATAAAGTCTATCGAACATTCTAACAGAATTGTGTGTTCACTTTTTATCTTTCTAGATTTCTCACTAAAGCAGTATCCTTAAAGGGTTAGTTCACCCAAAAATGAAAATTCTGTCATGAATTACTCACCCTTATGTCGTTAGACACCCTAAGACCCCCGTTTATCTTCAGAACACAAATGAAGATATTTTTGTTGAAATCCGATGGCTCAAAAAGGCCTTCATTGACACCAATGTCATTTCCTCTCTCAAGACCCATAAAGGCACTAAAGATGTCGTTACAAAGCCCATCTCACTACAGTGGCTCTACTATTATTTTATGAAGCACGAGAATAGTTTTTGTGTGCAAAAAAACCAGGGGTGGTAAGTACTCAAGTAAAAATACTTTGATACTTTACTTAAGTATTTTTTTCGGGGATCTGTACTTTACTTGAGTATATTTTATTTGCATCTACTTTTACTCTTACTCCACTACAATATTAAAGGCAAAGTGTACTTTTTACTCCAATACATTCCCCCATGCCCGCTCCAAGTATTAAGTATTTATTACACTTGATTTCCAAACCGGTCTGGTCGGTCATGGATGATCCAGTCGGGTATAGACTTGGAAAAGCTGACAAGTCAGGTTTGCCACACTAACTTTAGCTCAGTGTTTCCCCAACTTTTTTATTTTGCGGCACACAATTTACTATGAAAACATCGGTAACATTTTACAATACAGTTGCACTATTATTATTCATGCCTAACTAATGCTCAGATAACCATGAGTTAATGTATTACTAATGAAGAACTAAACCATTTATTAATGATTACTGCATCAGCAACTAATGAACATTCTATATGATTAATAGATTAAGTAATACATGAATTGCTATTAATTAAATATGACATCATTAATTCCCTAATAACATATTACATGAACTAATAATGTAAATTCATGTATTCAAAGCCATGCATTCCAACTCTCAGTTGTCTGTTTAATTAATCATTAATCATAACAATTGGCAAAATTATATCATAACTTTTTTGTTGAGGCACATGACTATTAACTAATTGTTACGTAATATGTCATTGTGGTTATGGCTTTTGAATTCATTTTGAATTAGTTAATAGTATCTTGCTCCTCATCTGTTTTATGCTGCTAATGTTATGGAACATGTCTATTTTAAGTTTAACCCCTATACTGCGTTAAGGTGCTTCATTGTCTCCTATTAATTGCAAATCTAACAAATTCTTATTTGCAGTATCTAATCTTAACATTTGTTCAATTAAAGCATTGCATATCAGTCCCAAAAGATTTTATCTGCTTATTGATATTTACAGTTAATTTGAATATTTACTTTTTACTTTCGGTACTTGAGTACCTTTTAAATCAGATACTTTTGTACTTTTACTCAAGTGATGTTTGAATGGAGGACTTTCTACTTTTACTGGAGTATTTTTTCATTAAGGTATATATACTTTCACTCGAGTATAACTTTTGAGTACTTTTACCACCTCTGAAAAAAACCTAAATAACCACTTATATAGTGATGGCTGATGGTCGATTTCAAAACAAAGCTTTGAACAGTTATGAATCAGTGTATCGATTCATGATTCGGATCGCATGTCAAACCGCCAAACTGCTGAAATCAGTTGAGGAAATGACATTGGTGTCAATGAAGGCCTGTCTGAGCCATCAGATTTCAACACAAATATCTTCATTTGTGTTCCGAAGATGAACGAAGGTCTTACGGGTGTAGAACGTCATGAGGGTAAGTAATTAATGACAGAATTTTTGGGGTGAACTAACCCTGTAACGCAGTATGGAGTTTGCTGTACATTTATTGTAAAAGTTGTAATTTATTGTAAAACAATATATTATATTACACTAACTATTTATCTAGTTTAAATGTTTTTTTTCTCTCATAAAAATAGATGGATTTTAGGAAGGGCTCCCTCATAATGGTTCACCATATTTGGGGGTACTTAGCATCATAGAGTTTGAAAACCCCTGGAGTAAGTTACTGTAAAAAAGTAATGAATTACTTCCTAATTACATTTTCTACACTGTAGTTTAACAACTATACTAATTACTCTCTCTAAAAAGTATTGCATTACTAAAGGCGGAATTACTAAATCTCAAACTCGACCAGTTCAACAATACATGAATAGACATGAAACTGCACTTTTAATACTTTCAAATAAATAACATAAAATTGCATAAATTATTCTTGAACTGACCACAGTTTTTTTAACAGGGAAGTTTAAAAAAAACATACATTTCATCTTTAGATGTTAAATGTTGATGCTAAATCCATTCTTATTTTGAATAGAATTATTCTAGTTTATACAGTATTAAAATGCAATTACATCAGAAGTAACTGTAGTTAAATTACAGAATAAAGTAATCTCTTAAATTACTTTTTAAAGGGAAAATTAATTAAATTACTGTAATATGTAATGCATTACACCCATCAGTACTTCTTATTAAGTACATTCGTGAGACTGCATGTAAATCCACTCATCTTAATTTTCAATTCATACGCTCTCAGAAAAAAAAAGGTACGGAAGCTGTCACTGGGGTGGTACCCTTTTTAAAAAAAATACACCTTTGTAACTTATATACCCCTAAAAGGAGCATTTTAGAAACTTTTGAAAGGGTTTTCTCCAAGTGACAGCTTTTGTATCAGAGTGACATTTAGTGATTGACTTTTAGTGATTTTGCCCGAATTATTTGCAGAAGTTTAACATTAAGAGTCAGAATGTTTGTGGAATATCAATATAGTGTAGTCTTGCACTTGTAAATCTTTATGATGGATTATCAGTTTATAGACTAGACTCTTTCTGTTTGTATGTCTACAGTATGAAGACATGTGTGTGCTTATAATAATAACTGGGAGGAAAGAACTCTAGGGAATTTCTTACAGAGTGAAAAGCAGCAGTGCTAATGAGGGAAAGGGTGTCGTCTGTGTTAATGCACTACAGAAGGTCAACCTAACAGATGCAAACACATTCTCCTCTGCCAAAACTAACAGTAACAAAAAGACCTGTGGGAGTACGGTCACTAAATGAACATCATGACGACATGGAATATCAATCAGAGCAAGAGATGGTGGAAGTGTGTGTGTGTGTGTGTGTGTGTGTGTGTGTGTGTGTGTGTGTGTGTGTGTGTGTGTGTGTGTGTGTGTGTGTGTGTGTGTGTGCGCGAGAGAGAGGGAGTGAAATGCAGTAGAACAGTCTGTATTGACATCTTCCTTATATCCATTGGTTTTCCATTATGTTACAAACAAACCCAAGCTGACATTTTGTCATTGGCAATCATCTTAACACCAGGACTCGCCCTGATCTATAAACACACTTTCTTTCACATTCGCTCACAAACACAGCGTTTAGCTACCAATAAATAAATAAATAATAGCAAAATATATGGATTCTATTTCTGTCACCTGTCATTGCATTTGACATGTTTTTGCACCAAATTATTATGACAATGAGACAATTATCTTTCACTGAATTTAAAGTAAAGGATCTTATCATCTTAGTTGATAGATATATTATTTCTTCCTGTTGATAAGCTAAGAAACCGATTTTGTTTGTTTGTTTCATATGTCAGCACAGACAGCAGAACGTTGCTTAATAGTTCACTCTTTTTCTCTCTCTGCATGTCAATATACTCTCATCCTCCAGGACCTGCCTGTTACTGTAACACACATAAACTTTAATGGAGCTGTTAATGGCAATAATTCCCAAGACCACTTACAAGAATAGGTCTTGATAATCTCTATCTCTCTCCATGCCCATGTCTATATTCACTATCTAATGGGAATATGGTGTAATAGCTGCATATATTAGTAACTGGATAATAGTTATAGGTTCTGCTCTCTCTAATGGTGATTAAGAGCCTTTGATGAGCTGTGCATATTTCTGCTGGTCGTAATGGTATTTGACAGCATGAAATGAAGGGACAGTTGCTCTCAGATTTTAGCGGGTTTAGCTGACTGGGAAGGACAAATATGCAGTTTCATCTAATGATTCATCAAAAAATATTTAAGCAAACTAACTTGTACACTTTTAATAAAATATTTTCCATATACATGTCTATGTGAAACAAGTGTTATGTATGTATATCCAAACAACAAAGTTTACAGCCTTGCTTATCATTCATAACTAATGAGCGACTGCGTCCATACAAGCTGAGTCTGGAGCTCAAGATCACCTCTCCCTCTCAAACTCGGTTTTCCATACTCTTTCCCATTTTTCACTGTCATCTGCACCTACTTTCCTTTAGTGGTCCACAGCTTTTTCTTTTTCTTCCCTCTTTTTTTATCTTCTTTTGACACTCGCTATTTTTCAGCGAAAGGGGCACGAAACTCCTCCTCCTCTCCCCTGGCCCTGTTAATCTCTGAGGGGAAGAGGCTCATTATCCTTCCCCTTAACCATCCTGAATCATTCTTCAGTCCCAAAGCCTATGAGAACCTGTAAGACTACCTGTTAGTTACGGAAAAGATGAAATCGTGAAATCGTGCAGCCAGAGAACAATGCAACCCCACTAAACAATGTAAAATGAGGTTGCAAAAAAGTCTGACAAATAATAAGGCACAACAGCTTTCATTGTACACAGTCTGAATGCATGAAAATGGACTAAAGTATATGATATTTACACATCAGCTTAATTTTAATCACGAAGAGAAATATTTTTTATTTTCATTCTAATAAATGTATACTAGAAAGTGTATCTTACATCTTTTAACTTTTTAATAACCATTCTTCTTTCATTTAAAATAGTCCTGTACTTAAAAATCTGCTATTTTTTAAAAGTAGCCATATTTTTCCAAATATCCAATGCAATCTCTCAATTAATATGAGCTTATTAGAACTGCATGAATAATTAATAAAATAACTAGCCAAATTATGTTTACAATGAAGCATAACATTTCACACTAAACAATATGTACATTTTCCTATACAACCCACATAAGAAATAATAGAAAATACATAGGTCACTGCATAAAATATCCAGAAAAGAATCATTTTCATTGTATTATCAGACTTTCACCTGCCCAATAAACAGCAGCTTGCTTATGCAGTTATGCCTCCTCAATTCAGACTACACCCATCTCCTCCTACTCCACCCCCGCCCTCCTTCTCCATCCTCGCTTCCTTCTGTTTTCATCTTTATGTGGCCACCGAACAACCGGCAAGTTCCCGCAAAGAAAATAAAAACGGACCAAGTCGTCCGTTTGCCTTTCGCCCATCTCTAATTGCAAAAGACGAGGTGCAAATCACATTATAGCCTACACGATGCATGCGAGCATCTATTCAAAACGCCAATACACGTGCAAATGTCTACATGATCATCACACTGTACATATATAACCCATTTGTGAGCCAAACATGATTTTTGAATAGTATAAATGCTCATTTCTCTGTTTTCTGTAGCTGCTCTGATTCTCTCCTCTCTCCCCTCGATCCGCCGGCCCCGGAATCGATCCTGCGGAGATCGATAAGTTGGCATGAATATTCCCAGCTCACCGCGAGTTTAGTTCGGGGGAGACGGAGGCAGAGGCAGAGGCGAGAGAAGGAGACGGACGGACACGGAGCCCTGACGAAACTAAGCCCAGCGAGACAGGAATATATTCAGGAAACACCTTTAACTAAATAAACCCGACCTGCGCTGCATTTCGAAGCGCGACAGCGCAGTGCTAGTTCAGCTGTAGACAAACTTGACCCGCGTCGTTTGGACTAAACTGAAAATGTGGAAAGGGCTGCAAGCGCGCGAGACAAACAGAAAACGGCGAACGAGGATGTTTCATTCACATATACGGGGATTTATGCCACTCAGCGGGATGATCAAGGGAGGTTTCACGGGATTCTGTATTGGAGGGAAAAAGAGGTGGTTGTTCTGGATGAAAGCCTTACCGGAGTGAGAGCGCAGAGCCAGCGGGGACTTGAGGCGCCAGGCGTGGAGATCAGAGGCAGTTCTCGGCAAGACAAACGGCACCGGCAAAGGAACAAACATGATCCGTCTTCTTGTCTGGTTCTTATCAGATGCTCTTTTTGTTGTTGGCTTTTCTTTGCAATTTTAGCAGTTGTGGCAAGATAGGCTTTTCTCACTTAAATCATTGGGTTCCGTCTGCGATCCAGGCGTTTCTAACATAAAACTGTTTATTCATAATATAGCATTTATACTTTCCTTTTCGCTTGTAGTTTACTTTTAATCTGCATGCATAGATACGCAGCCGCGCGGAGCCCGACTGTATTTTCCCAGCGCGCGCACACAGGCGGATAGACGGATTGAAAGAAGACAAACGTGGGTTATTTCACTATTACTTCACGTTTGTCTATTCGTTTTTGGTATTAAGCTGCAGTATTTGGTATAGCTGTTCGATCTGCTTGCCGAACATATATGTATCTGTCACTCAAAGGCATATGTTTGCGAACGTTTATAACTGCATATCTCGACTCTCCCGTTGTGAACTGTGGTGTTTCTGTCCTTGTCGACACTGACCACTGTATGTTCAGCTGGCCTGCTGCTTCGCCCCTTGGCTGCAGTCGCTTTAACTTTGGTTATCTGCTTATAAAATAAACTGACCTTTCTGCACTTGTTCTAATAAAGAAAATAGAATGCACACCCTGACTGTATCACGTAGGCTATAAAACACAGCGGATATTGTTATTACTTGGACATGTGGTGCATTTTTGGTGAATGTATTTGGTCTAGCTCTTCTATAGCTCTCTTCCTTGTTTTAGCAGCTACAGGCTACACAAAGTCACTAAACGTGGTTAAATCGTCTTCTTATTTTCTTCGTTTAAATTAAAAATCTATAGAAAAATAAGGCAACTCAACGTGTTCTCCGGATTCGCCCCTCCTCCCACGCACCTTGTCACACGCCAGTAATTAAAACGCAATCAATCGATACATGACTAAATAAGGCAAACAAATAAATAAAGCACGAAAACATCAGGGGAAAAGAGCTCGATATGTCGCTGGTTTTTTAAGAACACTTGCCTATATTTCCGTCCATCCGCCTGCGTGTTTTGGTCTGTCTGCCTGTTCCCGATATTTGGGAACCCCAATAGCTTATTCGAGCACGCTCTCCTCCCATACGCTCGCGCGCTCTGATTCCACGCTGCCCGCAACATTGAAGCGCGAGCGGAGCCGTTACAACTCTCACATCACCACCACCCCACCCCCACCTCTCTCTCTCTCTCTCTCTCTCTCTCTCTCTCTCTCTCCGTACCCCTGTGCTCGCCTCGCTGAAAGGTAAAATCACACATACTGATACGAACTGCAAACATCTCTCTTCAATAATACTAATTCAACACTGCACACCTTTTTACAGCTAATACAAAAAGAAAGGCACTCCATCAGTGACCACGTTTACATGCACACCATTTCCACATTAATTTCCATGCTTTTTATTATTTTGAATAAAAGAACAGTTGTCTTGTCATCTCTTTTGGAAATACTAGGCCTATTCATGCTAAGTTATTTTGGACAAAAAAAGTTTTTTTTCTGTTATAACATTGTTATAATCACTTTCACGTTGCACATTCGTTGCTCTGCAAAACATAAATTGAGATATTTCATAAAAAAGTTGGGGTTCAAACCATGTTGAATTAACTTTCATTCTATGGACAAAATACCCCAAACCCTTATTTTGTGCTCCGCAGTATATCAGAATGAGTAAATTATGACATTTTATTTTTTAGGCATATTTATTATGACAGCAACTCATTGATTGTCATTCATTCATAATTCATTCAAACAAGAGCACAATAAATGATGACAAAATATAGGTCATATATTTTTTAAATGGCTGTATAATGATAGTACTATAAAAATGTGTTTGTTCAATGTATTGATTTTCGGGTTGGACATCTCAATGGCAAAAAAGTGCCCCAATCAACCTGTCCTGAACATGCAGGCCTACATTTCTAAATGAAAGTTCAGTTATGGCATAGATATCCCCACAAAAAAAAGGTGTTCACACTCCGATTAGCAAAGCCATATGGGAACTGTTCTTTTCAGATTTCCAATCAACTGTAGCCTAATATTGGCTTATTACTATATAACTGGAAATCCACCAAATTCTGATTATTATCAGAACATGCAGATATACAGTATTTGTTTTTGGACGCACATGAGATTCCCTTAATTTCCTTTAAAGTCCAACAGACAGTTATTTACATTTTCCGTCTATACATAGTGTTTACCTAACAACAGCAGAAACAAAACTGGCTGATCTGAGGAGAGCAGTGGTTTCTCAACTCTGTTCCTGCACACCACAGCAGCACACATCCCTGATTATACTCATCAGTCCACCATTATAAGTCCTGAAATAGGTGTGTCAGATGAGGGAGACATCCAAAATTTGTACAGTTGGAGAGGCCTCCAGGACCAGGGTTGGGAAACACTGTGCTTGAAAATCTCGGCATGCCAGCAAACCTCCCGAGGGCCTTAATCAGCGAGCGGCGCTGCTTCTCTCTCCTACCGCCAATTCATCACGCCCTGTCAATTACAACCCGTGCTGTGGCGCACTTACACACAAGATTATTGTCAATATAGATTTTTAAATAGAAAAATCTATACGCTAAACACTCCAATCGATAGGAGTAAATCGATTCCACTAGGCAGCAAAACTCTCAGCGAGCTCACGCTCAGAAGTCTTGGCAATGACCAAGATGCAATCCAAAACACAAATCATGCATTTTGAAATATATACATTTTTGCAGCCACAATTAATGATGTATACATTGTGTTTTACATTACTAATAAAAGCGATACATTTATTCCTCTATGAAGACCACGTTGTGTTCATTTTTTGGGGGGGTCTCTACGTCTGCAACAAATCGCTTTCCATCCTTATTTTGTTCAACAGACGGATGTGTTTCATTGTCCCTGTCCATCTCTCGCATCTCGCTATTGATAGATGACATCCGCAGGTCAAGTGAAAGAGATGAAAAGGAGTGACCGGTTGTCCCTCGCATACCCCCTTGACGCGCCGAGGTAACGGGGCGCTCGGGCCCCTCCCTCCAGTACTCCTTTCAGACAAAAGCAATTATTTCTTGTAGAATATAGTGTGGTTGTGCGCATCTAAGTGAAGGAGAGAGGGACTGGAGGGAAAGAGAGAGTGCGAAATTGAGGGAGAGGAAAATAAGATGGTGTTGGAAGGATAGGGAGCTAACATCCCCTTCCTAGCTGTGCTCTACTCTTCCAACATACCTAGCCATTGGCTTCCTGGAGTAAGAGGAAAGGAAAGCTGTTTCTCACTCACATACGCTCTTAAATATGTTGGCATACAAGAGTGAAATAACACAAAACACCGCAAACTGTGAATGTGACATGCTTGCGAAATGTCCATACTATTTTCTCGGTGCACCCAAAAATTCTTTCTTTTCCATATAATGAAAGTCAATGGGGTCCAAAACATTGTCAAGTAAAAAGCATTGATACATTTTTTGAAATATCTTTAGTGTTCCAAAGGACAAAAAGTAAAACAGGTTTGAAATTGCATGATGAATACTTCTGGGGGTGAACTATTCCGTTAATACACTCTCAAAAGGTTATTTTTGGCATCTGGTTCTATGAAAAACTTTTCAAATCAAATCTTCCCATTGCACAAATGGTTCAGTAGCACTTTATTTTTAGCTGTCTTTGTTACACTGTAATTATGCATTTAAGAACTGAGTAATATTAAGTAACTATGTATATACTATAATGTAGGTTTGGGGTTTGGTTTGGTTAAGGATTTGTTGCATGTAATTATGCACAATAGTAATTACTATAGTAACTACATTTAACAATTACACTGTAAAATGAAGTGTTATCAAAGGTTCTTATTAAAATGTCCTTCAAATGTTTACTAAAAAGTTCCTAAAAAATGGTTCTATGGCGCTGCTGGGAGAACATTGAAACCTTTTTTAAGAGTATATAACAGACATACAACTTACTATTACTTCATGCTATCCAGTTATCATAACCCTACCCATACTATATCCAGAACAAATATTGAGTTTATCAGAAACCCAATGAAGAAAAACTATTCATTCATTGAGTTTTCCACAAAGTGCTGTGAAAATTGACAAAATGGTTGTCAGTCATTTTGCTTATTGCTTCAACTGGAATGAATTATTTAGATGAGATCACAAGAATCCTTAAAACACAGTTGGCTGATAGCAATTGTCTGCCTACCAAAGAGAGGCGACAGCTTTAGCACAGAGGTCTTCAAATGACTCCATGCGAGCGTGGAATGAAACGCATGCATGATTAATGCTGCCGTGTTTGTTATTGATGATTAAACTGTCACGTCTTGACAACTGCAGAAATATTCCATGCTTATGTGCACAGGAAATAATAAATTCTCTTAGGCTATAACACACATTATCCAGACAGAGACATATAGCAGAGTGGAAAGTATGATTAATATAATGGAGGAAAAGAGCAGGCTATAGGAGAATGTATGTATGAATGGAGAAGCCAAGAATAAGCAGTTTTATTTGTGTGCTTGTGGGTTTGTGATGGCTGCGGCTAAACAATGATGCCACGTTGACAGATGAGCAAGTCAGATTAGATTCGCTTTCATCTACAATATGGAAGTCTGATCAATAATATCTCACCACTGCATCATCTCGCTCTCTCTCGTCATGCACATTCAAAGAGCTCGAAAAGAGTTGACGTCTTAACAATTCTCCGCGACACCTATTGCCGAAAATATATAGAGCGTTTGCACCGATTTTAGTGTTTGTCTAAGTGAACATACACATTTAAGCCTTGTACATCCACACATACACACACACTTTTATTTTAGAGCAGAAAGGCAGATCCATCTAAAGCCTCTGTTTCTTCCTCACTCGTTGGCTCTTTTATTAGTTTTTATGAACTCCCTCTCCCCTTTTCTCCTTCTCTGTCTCTGTCAGTACTCTCAATAATCAATGCTGATATATTGCCAATATCCCAGCTGGTCCCCGGTGCCATCCCTCACTGTTCTTCCTTTATTGTGGGAGATTGGTCCAAAAATAATGATATTTATTAGATATATTTATTATCCTCAGCAGTGCTGCAGTGCTCATGTGTGAACGTGTAACTGCAATATACTCCTTCGACAACCTGCGATTCTTGGTGTGGTAACTTGGAACACAAGAACAGATACAGAGCATTTGGCAACAGCCGCTTGAAGAAAATGTAGGTACATTGATCAGGACCGAGGTACTAAATTTGATTTCCTCATTTCTTTTTTACTTTTGACTGCATCACTTTTATGTTTTTCAGCGGATATATAATTTAGGGGTGCTTTATCTCCTGTGGCGTAGAGAGATTTACTGAGGAGAGCTACAGCCTCATGGCTAAGTCCTGAGGCAGCCCCCCGCGAACCCCCCCAGACCCAAGGCCTCCAGACGTTAATCTACACCTCCCTTCCTCATCACTTCTCCTATCGATTTCCTCTTTCTCTCTTCCTCCCTCTCTCTCCCTCGCTCTCTTTCTCTCTCTAGGACACAGCAGGTGCTGCTAACTCATTGGTCAGCAGAAGCAAATGGGAATCTGGCCACATTGGAGAACCAGCCATGGAACAAACAGAAAAGAATAGAAATAAATACATAAGTGAACAATTGCATGAAAAAGTAAAAGCCATGACAAAGAAGAGTAGAAAATCTTTTTTTTTTTTTTTTTTTTAAACATATAAAGTGTAATGATGTATTTATGTTGGTTTTAAATGGTTTTGAAAAAGATTTACACAATTTTCAAGAAAGGTTTCAAGATAATTATGAATTTAAAAAGCTGTGCTGCGGTAAAAGTAATAAAAAAGGGTTTTAAGTATATTTTCAAGGTAAACAGTATTTCTGAACTATTAAGTTAATATTTAATTAATTTTATAGTCGCACCACATTGTATTTTATAACTTATTTAAAATTAAAGATTTTATTTAAGATATTTCAGCATGTTTGTCACAATATGTGAGTTTGATTTGAAGGATAGATGTTTGTTATTAATTCTAATAAATTAATATTTTTCTTTTTCAAAGAAACTGGCCTATAATTAAAGAAATATATGAATACAAATAATATTTATTAGTATAAAATTTATAAAATAACATTTAAAATAAGCAAAATAAATAAAGGTTTTCTTTTTTTAAGAATTTAATTCTATTGAGGTGTTTTCAGAATCCGACAAAAAGAATGGCTTTATTAAAGGGACAGTTCACCCCAAAATGCAAATTCTGTCATCATTCCACGCCCTTGTGACATAAAGTTGATAAAGAGATCTAACGCAGTTTAGTTTGAATTTTCTGAAGAGACACGATCGCTTCATATGATGAACAGATTGAATGTAGGCTTTTATTCACATAATAATTTAAGAATAATTGATTTTAAGGATGATATGGGGAATTCAAACAGACCATAGAAACTAAGGGCACTTGAATTTGATGCAGAAATCAGCGTACATGAAGACAATGATAACAAGGAAATCTCCTCAGAGAGGAGGGGTGACACATGACCATCCAAGCAATCAAAGATAGCACATCGCTATGTGTGGAAAAGGAAAGAAAGGTATAGGAATCAATTACATTAAAAATTACATTTTCATTCCAAACTAGATGAAAATCCTGATGATGGGAAAAAGAAATGTGGGATTCTCACTCTGCTGTGACTGAGCATATCACAGCAAATGGACAAGATCAGTTCTATTCCCCATGAATACACACTATTTCGGAGGAGGCTGTGGCCACACGCTCACATTTGGTCAGGAAAGGTCTCTCAGCCTTTTCATCAGTGGTCACCCTCAGCTGTGTCCAATCACTCAGAAAATAAAGAGAAAAAGCAAGTTCTTTTTCTTTATATAGATATCCCATCACCTTCCTTTCCATCTCGCTGACTATTTCTCATTCCTTCTCTAGGACCCTGCGAGCTGGCAGATGTTGATTATTCTATAAATTCTCTGTTTATCTATTTATCTGTCCACCCCTCTATTGACTCATCACTTCCATTTCAGTGCTTTAGACTCTGTTGTGTGTGGATAAACAGTCCATATAGGGAAGCGAGAGAGAACGGCAGAGAGATTTAAGCCCGAGATCAATGAGAAGTTTCAAAAATCAATGCTCTAACAACCAGGAAATCAATGAGCTCTAATGAGTATGACAGTTGTTTCCGTCAAAACAATTAAGAGGTGAAGAAATGTTTAACGGGAGGCATGAGGGGGGCTTACAGAGGGAGAGAGATCACAAGTAAGTGAAAGATAGCACAAAAGAAATGATTGAAAATACTCAACTAGGCTACCTATTATTCATTTAAATCTATGGTTTGCAGTTATGGTCATTGACTAAAGCTTCATAAGGCATTTTATCCATTTCTTTGCAAAATGCTTTTGCCATTCTACAAAAACTCTACTTAATCTACGTTTTTACAGTGTTTTGATGGAGTCTGTCCTGAATGACTCTGTACATTGACTGAGGGAGGGGGATGGAAAGAAGGGGCTAATTTGGGGTCAATCAATCAATACCACCCACAGCCCCTCTCTCTCTCTCTCTCTCTCTCTCTCTCTCTCTCTCTCTCTCTCTCTCTCTCTTGTCTTGTTCATTGTTGAAGGCAATCAATAAAAAATCCCACAGCTTGTCAATTGCTGAACATACAACTAATCACGTACTCACACACACTACAAAGCTCCAATTAACCTATTGATTGAGAAGATGTGCAAACACGAGTATGCACGTCCAAACAAACACTTATGGGACTGATGTCAGTCAAGGCTAATTTCCTTGTTGTCAAGTATTCAAGCCATTTACTGCACTAAATTTGACATTTAAATGCAGTCTTCAAGGTTTTTAAAACAAAACAATTTTAAAAATCATTAACAAAACTGAAACGTATTCCTGTGTTCAAATCTTAAGAACAATCATTCTGGTTCTAAAGGATGGCAATAAAAATGAAAATGATAGAACATCCAAAAATGAAAATTCTGTTATCATTTACACACCCACGTGACGTTCCGAGCCTGTGTGACTTTCTTATGTGAAACACAAAAGTAGTTATTTTGAAGAATTTCCTGGCTTCTCATTTCTACAATGAACATGAATGGTCAGTCAAATGTAGTCCATATGTCTTCAAGTCTTCTGAAACCCATAGCTTTGTGTGAGGAACAGACAGAAATGTTGGGGTTTGGAGAAAAATGAGGGTAACTAAATGATGACACACAGAACTTTTATTCTGGGGTGAACTATCCCTTTATGACCAAATATGTCCAAATAAATCCAGGTTTTGAATTTCCCTGTGGCTACTGTTAGCTCGGTTATATTTTTTTATTTTTAATGTGTTGTGTATGGATATTTAGATCCGTGTGGATAACTTTTATAATGGATGGAAATACTTTTTTTGGGACTTCAAATTTTGGCCTGCCAGTCACTGCTATTACAATAATTGGAAGAGGCAGGACATTTTTTAATATGATTCCGATTTTGTTTGGCTGAAAGAAGAATGCTATATACACCTATGGCTTGAGGATGAGTAAATTATATGGGATCATTTTCATTTTTGGGAGAACTATCCCTTTAAGGGAGACTTTGGCAAAACTCTCACAATCCAGCACAGCATGCGACATCCGATTTAGACTGTCCTATTTTGATTTGTGTAAAACTACTTGTTCATTTTGCAAGCAGTTTTTGAAAATTGGGTTCCCCATTGTATTACTTCCTCTATACAACCAGATTTAACTCATACAGTATGAACAACTCATCAAAATAAAAAGTAATATAAGAAAAGTTTAAGAATACATTGTCTGCTTTTAAGTTGAAGTCTAACTCTTAAAAATAACGGTTCTTAAATGGTTCTTTGGCAGGGTGTATGGTTCTATGAAGAACCTTTAATATCCAATAACCTTTCCATTGCACAAAAGGTTCCTCGTAGTGCAAAAAGTTTATTTAGACTATAAAATGGTTCTTTAAAGAACCTTTCACAAAACGGTTCTTTGGGGAAAATGGTTCTTACAATCTATGGCATCACTGTGAAACCCCATTTTTTGGTTCTTTCTGGCACCTTTATTTTTAAGGGTGTATCACACACCCACATTATTATTTAAGGCAGAAGTAAACTTTTCTGTGAATGTGCCAGACTTCTATTACTATAGACACTATAGGGAAACAACGAGAATAATATCACAGTGCATTAAAACATAAAACAAACAGTTTGCCCTACAAACCAGTATGTTTATAATTAAGACAATACATTAAAACAATATGTTAAGAAATAGCCATTTTTAATATCAAGCTGTTTTGTACAGCTAAAAATAACTTAATGTGAATGACACAGGAAGCCAGAAACATTACAATTACGAAATTGCCGGATCCGCTGTTACATTAAAAATAAGGTTGATACACACATCGTACATCAATAGCCCTCACAGACACAAGATTTTCACTCACTGTCTTCTATATTGCTTAAGGAACATAATTGACACTAAATTAGTGTGAGTTCTCATCAAAACTGCTGTTAATTTGTAAATGGAGAGTATAATGGAACACATGCATGGTCTTCTACTCTTGCTCTCTGTTCTGTCCATTTCTCCACCTCTCTATTCTCAGAAGAGTTTGTTCTGTGGTTGGTAGTCTATGGCATTTTCTAAACAACACTGCAAACGGATGCAAAGATGATTACAAAAGGTTTTCTAAGAAAAAAATGAATGGAGCAAACCCTTGAAAATGCTTGTTTTAATGTGGTTTCCTGTGCGTGTTTGGGGATGAGCAAAAATATAAATATACAAACTCAAATTCTTCTGGGGGGCAAAATGTTTAAGCAATTTAGAGAATTAGAGAATTTAGTGAATAAATGAATCTGGACAAAGAAATCTCAAACCGATTACGTGCTATTGATCCTACAGTGAAATGAGACATAGCAAGAGTGAGAGATGAAAAAATAAAAAAATAAAATAGGCTTTTGGGGCTGTGGGGACGCTTCTAGAGATGATTTTTTTCCTCAAATAAGTGTCTACATCCAGTCCCTTTCATCCCTCTCAGCTGAGACTGAGAGCCTTGTTTTCAAAGCTGTTCTGCCTTCTTTTGCTCTCTCCCCCTTTCTTCATCCCTCACACCCTTTCACACGGCACTTTTCTTATGTGTGTTTGGTTTCTTGGTCATTTTCTTCCTTGTAACAAATGAACGACCCAGAATATCTGGACTTGTGCTGGGGGGAAAAACAAGGAAGGAGAAAATAAAAGCTTTTCTCTCATATGCCCCCTCAAAAGTAACATTGAGCATGAGATATTATCTAAGAAACAGACAATGTCTTATACAGAAATTGCTAAATATTAGAGGTCATTTGATCTACAATTAATTTTTTTTAACGAATCCATATTGACTGCTTCAGTTACAATTAAATTTAATATAACTCAAAAGTGATTAAATAAACAAAAAATCAGTTTACCGTGTTATAAAAGATGTGCCTTTCTACATTTCCATAATTGTTTTATCATTAGTTTTAATTAATTCTAATTATGTTACATAATATATGTGTGCAGTGTGTATAATTATTATGTAAATACACTCATTCATGAAAATATGTAAGAAATATTTGCATGTGTATAATGTATATATATTTATATAATTTATTATATAAAAATTTTATATATAAATATAACAAGTTCTTCTTAAAATATACATGCATGTGTGTATTTATATATACATAATAATTATAAACAGTACACACATATAATGTACATACTTTTATTTTGGATGCGATTAATCACGATTAATCAATTTGACAACACTAAATCTAATAAATTTGTCCCATTGCAATCTGCTAAGAAATAATAACTTTCTGATTGTTTCAGATTTTGTGGAAAATAAAAAATAAGAACTAGGCTAAAACTCATAAATGAATTCTCCATCATTTAGCTATTGTTTGCCAACTACCAAATCACAAATCAAATAAAACATTCTATTGATTTAATTTAAAGTAGATTTAAAACTCATAATGAGAGAGAGAGAGAGAGAGAGAGAGAGAGAGAGAGAGATTTGCCTGTTCCTCCATATCCAAACCTCAATGCAAAATCAAAATATCTGAACCATCACGAAAAAAATAGAAGAACGATGCAATTTCAAATACCAGATACCCAAATCCCTCTACACTTCAACTGGGAAGACCTATTATAAAGCGTTATAAAGAAAATTCTCCCTAAATACCTCCATTAAAGAGAAAATGGCCACTAAATACCCCATTTCTAGAGGTAAAGGCCGACTGATTCCGTACCAGCACAGGCCAGATAAAGGGTATGTCAGCCAAACCTGCTGTTCTCCATCAGTGAGAGAACACACAGATATAACTTTGGATCTGGCCCATGAGAAGAATGGGAGTAATTGTTTAAATGGGTTACAGGATAGGGCCGTTCAGACACAGAAAAAAGGTGTGTGAGAAAAAGACAGCTCGAAAGCGTTCGGAACAGTGCCAAAGGATTTTAGAAATATAAAACAGTAAAATCTGGGGAATTTAGAATAGAAACAAGCTTTGGGAAAACTTAAATTAGTATGTTTTAGAACAAAGCACATGTTGTGATAGAGAATATCGTGCGTGCTGCAATAAGCTTTAACTGAGCACAAAGGGAAAAACAGACATTTTTGCGAGCTTTTTCATGTAATTTTCCTCACCCTCAGGCTTGCTTGCGTCCTCCCTCTCACTCTTGTATCCTCCCCTGGTCATTGGCTAAGATGAGTAGCTAAACTAAATGGGCCAGACAGCCAGCTCTCTGCTGCCAGGCACAGGTCATATATGAAACTGCACCCATATCATCAGCCCCCTGGCCCCCAACCCTGTTCCCTGCCGGGGCTTTTAGAGCAGCCATCAGCCCTGATTCTTTACTAACCCCCAGTACCTGAGGTGGTGAACAAGGCAACTGCAGGTATTTAAACCTCAATCTTGGGTTATAGAGGAAGTGTGTGTGAATGTGTACTGAGATACAGAAGAGTTCATCTAGCAGCCGGGGGATAGAGGAACACTGTGGAGCTGGTGTGGAGATAAAGGTCAAAGGTTAACTTTTTCTTTTGTGTTGGTGTGACTGAAGTAAATGGAGTATGCATTTGTAAACGGGACAAAAAATATGTACTGTATGTTGGATGTATTTATCTTTTTACCCTTTGCTTCTGGTCTCTCTGTTTTCCCCTTCAAATAATTTTCTATATCCTTTCATGTCCTTCCCCCATCGACCCCGGGGTCATTCATAAGGGCAAGGTCGTCCGTCTGGGGCTGAATTTGAACTCTGACCCCATCGTCTCATTGGGTTCTAAACACACGCGCACATTCATAAACGGCGCGCGTGCCCCTCTGTGTATTATTGTGGTCATCTTGATTCTTTCAACAGCCACATAAGCAGCAACAAAATAGAGCTGCAAACCGAGCAGCCACACATTCAAACCAGGAGCAAAAGCCACAACTGCAAAGGTTACAGCAACCGACACAATTTATTAGTTGCTGATATTGAGGTTTCGCCTGGTGGATTTTACTCTGCGAATGTGGAAAGGCCAATAATGTCTGATTTATGCCATCTAAATAAAATAAATGCATTTTAAAATGAAACACTTACCCAGAAGCTTCCCTAATTTGTATAATATAAATCATGCACCTCCACCAACAACTGTTTTCTTTTCAAATTTTCTATTCTGATAAATTCAAGTAAACATAAATTTATCCTGCCTTCCGTAAATTATTTTTCTGAAGAATCCACAAGACAATACAAAACAGATCAATGCTGAGATCATATCCTGAATTCTAAATAATGTAGCTAGCAGAATAAGTTACATATCCAGAAAGCAAAAATTAGTAGCCTACCACAACCAAATAAAATAAGTTATAAAATAAGTGACTATGTCAAAATGTTTCATTCTTTTACAGCAGTATTATGGTCATATGCTTTTGATAACATCATATTTCTGAAATAAACTGCCAGCAGTTTTGTTCTTTTGTGAGAGGAAAATTGGATGGGGCCATAATGCTCCATCTCTGTCCGTTTTAATTGCACCGGTGGTCGTTTGGCCTTTGACCCGCGGGGTCGTGAGTTACGCTGACAGCTGCTTATGAAAAACCCCAAGATTGATACCGGACACTAAATATCTGCGGGGCAGATATTCAGAAAAAAGAAGAAGAAAAAAGAATAATAACAACAATACGAATATAGCCTAATGTGTGCATTCTAAATGAGTGATACACACAGCGACGGTCTCGACGACAAAAAAAATGCTCCTCATGACAGACCGACCGATATTGAGGATCTGTCTGATCAGTAGTCTAATTACCAATTTCCTAAAATAACGAGAGAAAATACTGTCCGAGATGCAAGCTTCCCCTCACAAAGGAATATAAACAGATACGAGTATAAACCGAGTAGCGAAGGCCTAAAAAATAAAACATAACATAAAAAACAGGCTCCTATTCTACTGAATTATAGGCGTCGAAAGTAGCCTAATCCAGCGATAAGCTTTAATCGATGTGTTAGTTGATAGCAGGCTACGTGCAAACTAAATTTGGACGGCATATTAAAATAATCGGATTGAGTGGGAAATACGGTGGATATTTAATTAAGCAGTTAATAATAAGTCCATTGTGTTTTTTCTGTTCGTAGCCTAGCCTATACTATACAGTTTTCTTTATAAAATGGCTTTACTGTTGTTTTACCCGCTATTTTAACCGTGTTATTCTCTGGTTTATCATAATGTCTATCACTAATTTGCATAATAACAACAGATGATTTATGGTTTGAAAAGTAACGGCGCAAACTTTCATGAAAGGATTATTTTTGTCTCTAACTAAACTGAAACGAGAGAGCATATAGGCTACTTGTTTTGAGAGCGTGTTTTTGTTTTAACAACCATTTTCTTTATTTGCTACAGGCTACATAATTCTACAATGGGAAAGTCTGGCACTTTTGTTTTTCCTGAAGACGCGCTCAAGGGAAATTATTTTATTTAGGCTATTTGATGTATTTATTGGGCAAATCGTTTATTCGATGTAGGCTATAGCCTATACACTTTATTTGCGTTTTATGTTAGGCTAATTACATTGGGTAGCCTATAAATGCTAAAGAACTAAGAATGTGTATCTAATGCTCAGCAATTTGCACATCAGTTATAGGCCTTTTTGAGTTTAATTTAGTTATTTAAAAAAATATCTGGTGTGTTAGGGCCTATAAAAAAGTTTGGGATTAAATCCAATTATCATCGTAATTGAGGCAAGCATGGCAATGCGAATATAGCATTAATCCAACATAGGAAACTGGCTAAACAATTTTGAATATAGGCAACAAGGCTAATTTAAGAACGAAGCTTCTTCAAATATTTGAACTATAGCTAGGCTAATTATGGGAAGCCACGTGAACAACTTCGTCCCATTAGATACAGATATACGATTAAATCATTTTTATTTAATTTTTTAATTAGACCATTAGGCTGCTCGGCTCAGATATATTTTCATATGCATGCAGTGCATATTTGACTGAATAATTTTCTTATTTTGCATTATTTGAATGTATCGTCATAAAAAAGAGATCTTGTCAGATTTCCTATATCAGAATGCAGTAATATTTTGTGTAGGTTACTGTGTAATATATCTGCGTTTTCTTCTTTAGAACTTTGCATGAAAAAAAAAATCACAAAATACTGGCCTAATAGGCCCACATTTAACATTTAAAAACTTTACATCTAAAGATTACCAGCTCCTAATGGTTCTCGTGATTTCCCCATCGTCCAAATTTCATCAATAATGAGTCCTGAAGATTGAATGACTTTGTATCTTCAAATATAGGCATATAACCTACTTCACCACCGTGAAGAGGTGCCTGTGTATGTGTTTCTTAGTAAATATGAAGCCAATAAAAAGCATGTGCCTGTGTATGACCATGAAACGTGAGAGCACATATATACAGATATTAATGCTGTTCAAATATTTGACAGACCTTCTTCACTATCAGAACTTCTACTTGAACCTCTCCACATTTCTGTCCATCGCTACAATCCTATTCAACAAAGAAAAATAAAGAAATATCCACTGTGAATAAATAGTCCACGTCGAAACACTTTTTTTTTTTTTTTATCGGACTTTGTTTAGGCAAGGCAGTAATGAGACCTGCTGTAGGCTACCTCCGCGCGCTTCTCACCATAGTCACCAACACGTGCAGCTGTTACCTTAAAAAATCTGTTGAATGAAATATCCTCATTACAGAATTGTAAATATGCTGTAGCCTAGCTTCGGCTGACAGAATGTTGGCTAGTTCAATGTCATCATATGCCACGAAGAAAATGACCCGTGGTTTATGAGTGGTCGTGGTCGAGCCTCGCGCACCCTGCATGTCCCTGAACATGACGAGAAGAGCGTGGAGAACACACAACCCCAAAACAGGCTTGCGCACTGCAGTCCCCTTTTCTTTGGCACTGGCCTTTTAAAGCCAAAAACCTCCACCTCTTAATTGATTTTCTCATAATTAACTCAGTCTGCTCATCGATTTTCCCCTCAGCGGAGACTCGGCTTGTGTGGCGGCGGACACTAACGGCCATGCCGAGGCCGCGTGACGGTAGCTACTATTACAACGTCGTTATCAAGGATACGCCGCCAAACAAATATCGACCATATTGATTACAAAGCTTCCCAAAGGAGTAAACATAGGCCATGTCCAGATTTTCCACAAGTCAAGAGGCAAAACAGAAGCTTACGCGCACAATTATCATACAGAAATGAAGATACCGATAGCCTATATGATTTAAACCATGGCAAAACAACACCACTTTCAAGCTTAAGTTTTAAATATTTAACCACGACTTTGGCAACGTTACTCAAAAAACTACGAAATGAGGGCTTGCAGTTTGGCCTACAATTACATTAGCATTTGTTGACATTAGGCCGTATGTCATTCTGTAACAACAGACTGTAAAACAAGTAGGCTAGCATACAAATCTTTGACCTTTCACAAACATACGGTTTATATTCCTCCCTTCTCAATATAATCGCTATATTGGCGTCGTATTTGGTCTACACAGCGTTTTTCATAACAAAAACAGCAGTGATGGGCAAAGATAGCTCCTAAAAGCTTTGCTATGACAGAAAGCTGTGCATTTATCACCAAGTCAACACTGTTCACTGTAAAACACAAGCGCATGCATATTTCACAGCACGAGCTCAGCCTTTTCAAATCAAATATTCCCGCGATGTCCTGCGCCAATTACAGGATGCAGAACAGCGGTTGTACACACACACACACACACACCGTAATTCACAGGAAACGCAGAGAAACATAAGCACGTAGCCTACACTGGGAAGAGAGGGCTGTCCCATGAATTAATTTCTATCTAATCAATAAACAGGAAACTCCGGTTCGATCAAGAAATCATTACAGGCAATAACTCTTTCAAAATCTCCCCAGCTCGAGCACAGACGGGTTAAAATAACGACAACTTTAGCGATAATCTTTTTAATGTATTAGCCTATGTGTTATAATTAACAGAAACAGCAGAAAGTAAAATAGGCATAACTTATATAGTAGGGTAAAAATGGCATTTGAGTACGAAAAAGTTTTACATATGATATGCAAAATAATTTTAAGAAGCTGTCAGTTTTTGTTTACACATTACCCGCGTTTCCATCGATGTACGTGGCCGTCTCCGTCACACGCGCGAGCTGCTCGGGCTCAAAAAAAAAAAAACAGTCGGACACAGCAAAACGGGAGAGATAGCAGATATTTGGGGTGGGTGGGGGTGTTTTCTTGGGGGGAACAGAAAAGGAATCGGGTGTGGAGCCTGAATTTGAAATTAGGGTCGAAAGGTGATGGGGTCGGGTGGAGGGTGTGCGCGAATCCTTCATGTGTCTCGCTGCCCCCTATATCTCTAGCGGTTTCCATAACAACGCGTTGACCGCCGGTGCTGAAACAAGCAAAAACTTTCACGTTTGTGCAAGAATGAGAGGAGCAAAAAAAAAAAAAAAAAAAGTTTAAGTCTTGATTTTAATCATTATTTTTCACCCTCCTTCGTCGGATTCTTTCAAAGGGCCTATATGCATCAGTATATATTTTGCGTAGGCTTGACTAGGGTTAAGTAAAAAAATGTAGCTGCCATCTACAGGTGAAATCAATAATTGCACAAAAACTCGAGGAAGGCTCGAATTAGGCCTCTCTCCTCTGTGCTCCAAGCACACTAGAATATAGTCATACCGTTTAATTTACACCCTATAAATGTTTTATTTGTTAAATGAACAGCTGTGTCCTGCTGTGGTTCATACATTATGTACCCTTAAAAAGAATGTCAGAGCTAACAGATACACATGCCACATTTCTTCAGCACCATGGACAGGGTTCTAACGGAACAGCCCGTGGACACTCCTAGATACTAATATTTCACCTATTTTCTCATATTAAATAGGTTTTGATCATTAATGGATAGGGGACAATAATAATACTAATAGTACAAAAGAAAGCACTATGACCTGTACATGAATATATTAGTAGATGTTCATTTTGAAGCAATTTGTAAATGAGTGTAGACTAGCTTCACAGCCTAAAACCTCTTCGAGACACAGCTGGGATCCAACCATTCGCTCACCCTCTTAACCTGATGTTGGTGTGATATTATTCAAAATCCAAATCATCTGAGTCCGCAATTATTTAAGGCATGGAATATATATTTAGTCCAGCAAGCAGCTCCCATTTAAAAGGAGAAATACAAACAACTAAGTTTAATACACATGCAGTATGCCTGAACCTTAAATCCACAAGGGGGTGCAAAAGTATAGAAAACATGGCTTTTTTTGTGAGGAAAAGACTAAACTAAATCTGTTCATCATATAAAGCAATCGTATCTTAAGAAAATGTTGACTAAACCGCTCAATTCATATGGATTTGTTTCACAATCGCTTTATGATCTTTTTGAAGGGTCAAACTGGTAGTTGCATTGCTGCCTTTGAACGGACAGTCATCTCTCAGATTTCATCAAAAAGATCTTCATTTGTGTTCCGAGGATGAACGAAAGTCTTACAGGTTTGGAATGACATTAATGAGTAATTAATGACCAAATTTTCATTTTTGGGTGAACTAACCCAAGAATTAATTTATTCCCCAGAAAAAAAAGGAAATTAAACATAGTTTATACACAAAATCAGAGGCAATCATTTTCTGACAGTAATTTATTAAGAATCATATTTACGTAAATGTACATATTCCAAAACAATATCAAGTAATATCAGTTTAAACAAAAACATGAAAACACAAAATAACTCAATTTTCTATCCCCAATTCACTTTGATACCTGTCAAATGACAGGACTGAATTGCCACTAACTACTACTGAACTATTATCTTTTTGTCATAAGGGTACAAATATAACAAAAAGGGCAACACATTCTAGAAACAGGACCAGAAGTTAGTCTGGTTGTGTCAAGGCTGGTGTTAACTATAATTTTTCTATCAGCAATATACAAAGGCATCCAAAGGCCCTGAAAATCCATGACTTTGCTGTTTCTGAGACAAATAGCATGTTAACATGGAGTTGTTGGTACAAATATAGTCTCACAGTGGTGTACACTGTAGAAAGTCTTTGTTGTAATAGATCAGCACAAATGTCTACTCCATTTTGTGGCATTTCCAAATTTTGGCAACATTGATTGACTGGTCCAGTCCAGTACTGTATAAAGGATTTCAAATGTCATCTTTGTGACTCTTATAAGCAGTACAACAGACCACTCTGGGGCAGTTTGGTTACGCGACATATCCGCCTGCCCGAGGGCTGAAGTGTGACTTTGGTCTTCTGATGCATCACCAGCCCAAACTCTTAAGAATTAAGTTAGCAGTCAACCTATCAAAACCTATTCAAAACAGGAGACGTGATAAAAAATAAAAAATCTTATCTTTTTGTTAATTACACATTTTTATATTTTTTTTAGTCACTCTTTTGTGGATTTATTTGTAAATCTTTACATTACATATATGTTGTGTATTCCCATCCTTTCTATCTTTTAAATCAAAGAAACAGGCTGTTTTAAATTTCCCAAACAAAGTTAAACATATAACTTGAATTCCAGGGTTCACTGTAGGTTGTTACATTTGAAAAAAAGAAAGAAAAAACTAGACAAAGAAATTCTATCCACATACCACCTGGGGCAGATTAAGTGGTCCCTCCTGTTTTTTCTATGGGTTTATTATAGTGTGTTTGTCCATGTTTAAACTGACCTGCAGAAGAGAGAAACAACCCCTCATCTGAACCTAACCTCTGAACGGTCTGACAGCTTCTGACGGAAAATTATTCTTGTGTCCAACAAAACGGCTGCCCAGTTTAATCTAGACTCCTCCAATAGGCTTTCCATCCCAGCAGGGTCACCGACACTCAATGGGCAACAAAATAAAAAGGCAAAACATCTTCATCCATCACAACTGAAGGTCCCGGGTGAAACTGACATTTCTCAGGGCCTGTGAAGGAAACATGATACACATCACTTAATACATTTGGGAACTTGCAGAACTGCTTTGAAAACAATACTGTAGACTATGAAGCAAACTAATCAATTGGGGAGGGTGGGGGGGGGGATAAGCATTTACACAAAATATACATTAATTCCCGGCTTTTACATTTTTTTATACTATTGTCTGAGGTCAACTTATGATGTTTGTGTGGTTTTTACATACCAAAAAAATATAATGAATTAATTATAGGCTATTTTCTACACTGGTTTTGAGGCTCTCTTCTGAACGCTGGGTTTTGATGGGCGTGACGCACTGGAGACTTGGAAGTAAACGCCCACGGCTAGGATTGGAGAAGATTTGCATATTTAATGAGCTTTAACTCCCTTGTCAGTTCAAGGGAGGGATTGTTTTGAAAGCAGCAACCGGAATAATTATCTGAAAGGGCTCTCAAAATGTAGTTATTAAACAAACACAATGATTTCTCTCTCCTCCACCCGCAATTCATTTATTTTTTTATTACTTGGCCCCGCCCGATCGGTGGATTAGCGTGAACCGCACACACGCGCACTCGTCAAATATCAAGTCAAGAGAGTGAACATTAACAACGTAGATCAAGAAATGAATGTTATTTCACTATTTTAGATTCACCGGCCTACCGACGCACTTACGCTTTGGTCTGGAAAACACATAGCCCTGGGATGTTGGGCTTTGCGAGCCCCCTGACCCATAACATATCCGAGCTGACCTGTTCTGATCCCTAATCGCAATGAACCAACAAATAAGGGATTCTCCAGCCTATGACAGTGTGCTATGGTATTTTTATATTAAGACACGTACACATAATTGATCTGTGACAATGCAATACTATCACATAAAAAAAAAGTGTGCTGCACCATTCCTGTCGGATCCAATATAGAAGACACAGCATTGTGTTTTAATCTCAATGGCCCTCATTTATCAATCTTGCGTAGAAACCGGTGTATATGTTGGCGTAAGATTATGCTTACACTCCTCTCACCGCCTGATTTATGAAACTGTGCGCACCTCTGCAATCCAGGTGTACGCAATACTTGCCCTTGATAAATGCGGCGGCTGAAAACGATCGTCATTAGAATAACACGCCCCTAGATATTCAAGTCTCCGCCTCCCCCACGCCCTTATTTTACGTCATGGACAAACAGAAGACGGCAAAGAAGCGAAACTTCTCCGACGTGGAGATCGGGCGCGCTCAATCATCTCACTAGTTCACTAGTCAGGGCAATGATTAGGACATAAGTCAATGGGCTGATTCCCTGATCAGTGCTCTGACTACTGAACTAGTGAGATGATTGAGACGCGCCCATCGAGACCATCACCAGGGAATAAGTGAAAAAAATAACGAAATTGTTTTATTCGGGAGTTTAAAGAGTGGGATTACAGGCACCTACAAAAACAAAATATGGACCCAAATTACGAGTACTCTTAGGAGGTTGAGAAGCGCACTCCAGCAGTTTAAAGCTGTTTGGATGATAAATTACCATCACAATGCATTATTTTACAGCATGTTTTGAAACAATTAGCATTTAATTTCGTATCACGGCACATGTATTGGGGTGTACAATAGTGATGATGATGTGATGTGGAGTAAGATTCATTCACATTAATAATTACATGACAATTTGTAAGATTCTTATTCTTATTATTATGATTATTATTCTTAATGACGCTTGTTATTTAGAAGAAGAGTGTCGTTTTTATTGATTTTATTACTATTATTGTTTAAAAGAAGAATGTCATTTTTATTATTTTGTCAGTCTGAATTATTTTAGTCCCAGTCCGTGTGCAGCTGCCGGGCCAGGCGGGCCTGAAACGTCAGATAAAGCGCACAGGCTCGCGACTGGAGGAATACATATGCCTACAAATCAAACGCTTTGGTAAAGTCACACAAATTAAACATTGACGTTCATGTTGCACAAAAATAAACACTGAATGTTGTTGTTGTGGTTTTTAACAATGGGTCATATAGCATATCTTGTCAGTGCGTTTTGTGGTGTTAGGAATTGTTTTTCTGCGCATTTTCGCACTAACTCAAACGTGGGTACACCACCTCCTGAGCTGGCGTAGGATTTGAGCGTGCCGTACGCCAACGTCCATATTGATAAATCTCAAAGTCACCGTGGGTTTGGGTGTACGCAAGGTGTACGCTGGAAATTTGGTGTACGCACTTTTGATAAATGAGGGCCAATGTCTTTTTTACAAAGGATTATCTTGCTTTCTTCGGCATGTTTATTAGTAACGCGATCAGTTTAGCTCCACAAGTTGGTGGACGGGGCTACAAAAGCAGCGTACACAAAGACAGCGTTTATATTAATGAATTTTAATTCAAATTAATATATTTAGTTAATATTAGTTAGCTTTAGAAGAATGACTGTATAAAATCACTTATTTAGTATTTACAACATTCTGACCAGTGTTGTTTTTTTTAAAAACAAAAACTATTACAATTCCTTTTTGTTAATTAAAATAAAACTGATTAAATATAAATAATTAATGAAAAACTTAAACTTAAAAAACTCAGCAACTACAGTAACTGAAAAAAGTTTTATTTGAAGTAAAATGTCAAATTTAAAAGTACCAAAAAACAAACTGAAAATGACTAAAACTGAAGAAAAAAAGACAAAAGCACATAAAATTACTAAAATAAAAATCAAATAATAAAAGATAATCCCAAAAATGTATAAAAACTACAGTAGAATAAAATAATGCTAAAATAAATAACACTTATAACACTCACTCTCCTGGTAGAAAAAAGGTGATCACATAAAATTGTTTTCTAACACCCCCTGGTGGTTACATGTTAATATAGTATGTTAGTAATGTATCTAGATAGGGAATATTTTTTAAAATTGTACCGTCAACACTAATGTATGATCATTATCGGAACACACAAGTAAAAAAAGAAAGAAAAAAAAGAAAAAATTGTTACACATTGTCATTGTTACAGTGTATTTATACATTTAAGTGCTTCATAATATTAATTAACAACATGTACTTACTATAGGGTTAGAGTAGGATTAGGGTTTTGGTGATGGTGATGGTTAGTTGCATGTAATAATACATAACGTATTACTATGGTAGTAACTACACGTAACATGTAACAAGGACACTGTAAAATAAAGTGTTACCAAATTCACTCACCTTTGTGTCTCCCAGTTTGTCCCATTATGTGTCTGGCTGCCAAGCAACAGTTTCCTGCCCTCCTCGTAGTCATCCTGATCCACACTGACAAGCAGCCGGACCCCCTCCTGTCCTGCTGCCCTTTTCAAAGAGTCTGTGATGAAGACCCCTTTAAGCGCCTCGAGCAGAGCCCCGCTCAGGTAGTCTGCCCAAAAGGCATCTAGGTTGGCGAGTTCTGAGAACTTGATATCACAGACAATGGAGCCTAGATCCCGGGCGCGGAGCAGCTGGCTCGCCCGGCTGAACAGTTCAAACTGCCTCTCCAACGGCTGCTGCTTGTCTGACGAAACGCCTCCACGAAGGGCCGACTCGTGCTCTGAATACTCCGCACGTACGCGTAGTCGGATATCTGAGAGTGGAAGAGCGTGGGAGACAGAGAAAGAGAGGAGGGTGGGATGAAGGATGAAGGGTGGCATGCAAAGGGACAAAGAAAAGATGATGGATATGTGAAGATTTGGTTTGAAATCGAAGGGTTTTTTTGCAGCAAGGATGGAGAGAAATAAGAAAAACAGTAGCGGAGGAAAGGGGAGAACACGAGAAATGAAGCAGATCAGTGGGGGGTAAAAAAGAGGGCAAAAATACAGTTATAATGAGACTTGACGTTCAGTTTGTTTGTTTATACCAAAACAATTTGGTATAAAAATAACTGTAAATAGCAATGATTCACACAGATTTGCTTAAAGCAAGTTCCTTCCCCATTTAAATTTTGATCGGACAATGTATTAAACCAGAATGCACAAAAATCTTCAAAATGTTTAACATTGAGATTCTTAACTTGTAGTCATTAAGGCTTCAAGTGAAACCGGTCAGCTAGTTCAGGTTTTGCACTTTAGGAGGGGCGGGAGATCTAGATAATTTTCATCATGATGTGACATTTGAATTATTCGCAGGCACACAGGGACTTGGAAACACATTGGTAAAGTCCAACATGTCTACTGAACATAGTGATTGTATATTCGCAGGTCACAGAAACGTGAGGGAGTTAAGAAAGCACATTAACTGAGGCCGTTCGTAAGCTCAGGTGGACTGATAGCACCTCAAGCTAAATCCAGAGATGGGCTCACATTGGAAGTTTCAGTCGACAGATCTGATGATGTTTAAACTTTCGTATGTGCATCTGAATTCTGTAGGGGCCATAATTGATAGACAGAACGATGCAGGTTGGCTTTACCAAACAGTGGAGGTAGAACTGATGTCATGCAACAGCACAGGGAACAGAGACGGCAAAATACGATTGGAGTATACATACTGAACCAGAGCTTCGCAGTGATGTCATTTCCTTTCATGTCATTAGCTCAGAGGTCAGAGGAGGAAGTGGACCCATCAATCTTCAGAACATTGCTGCAACACAAATCCAACCTTTCTACAACCAAAGCCCCACCAAAAATTCCACCCTTTTGCATGTTGGGACGTTTACAAAGCAACAGTCAATATGAAATAGAAAACCATCCAGTAATGTAGGGAGTAAGCAATGAGACTAAATTTATTCATTAGTGAAAATTAATAAAACATTGTTCAAATGCTTGAATATACTGCATTTAGGAAGTCATTGTGAACGGTCAACTTTGATGATAACTTTGACTGTACAGTGAGGAAAATGTATATGAAGACCCTGCTATTTTGCAAGTTCTCCCACTTGGAAATCATGGAGGGGTCTGAAATTGTCATCTTAGGTGCATGTCAACTGTGAGAGACATAATCTAAAAAATTAAAAAAAAAATTAAAAAAAATTACAATATATGCTTTTTTAACAATTTATTTCTATGAAACAGCTGCAAAAAAGTATTTGAACACCTGTCTATCAGCTAGAATTCTGACCCTCAAAGACCTGTTAGTCTGCCTTTAAAATGCCCACCTCTACTCCATTTATTAACCTAAATTAGATGCACCTGTTTGAGGTCATTAGCTGCATAAATACACCTGTCCAACCCATACAATCAGTAAGAATCCAACTACTAACATGGCCAAGACCAAAGAGCTGTCCAAAGACACTAGAGACAAAATTTTAAACCTCCACAAGGCTGGAAAGGGCTGTGGGGAAATTGCAAAGCAGCTTGGTGAAAAAAGGTCCACTGTTGGAGCAATCATTAGAAAATGGAAGAAGCTAAACAATCTCCCTCGGACTGGGGCTCCATGCAAGATCTCACCTCGTGGGGTCTCAATGATCCTAAAAAAAGGTGAGAAATCAGTCCAGAACTACACGGGAGGAGCTGTTCAATGACCTGAAAAGAGCTGGGACCACCGTTTCCAAGGTTACTGTTGGTAATACACTAAGACGTCATGGTTTGAAATCATGCATGGCACGGAAGGTTCCCCTGCTTAAACCAGCACTTGTCCAGGCACACCTTAAGTTTGCCAATGACCATTTGGATGATCTGGGGGAGTAATGGGAGAAAGTCATGTGGACAGATGAGACCAAAATAGAACTTTTTGGTCATAATTCCTCTAAACGTGTTTGGAGGAAGAAGAATGATGAGTATCACCCCAAGAACACCATCCCTGTGAAGCATGGGGGTAGTAGCATTAGAGCTGTGCGATTAATTGTAATCATAATCAAATCGCGATTTGAGCATGCACGATTTCTAAATCGCTTTAGAGCACGATTTTTTCTGCACTCCTGGCCCCAACCTCCCAGTATGCTATCCGAACCAATTTAGAATGCCGCAAGCCTAAATTGAGCATGAGAACGGAACAGACCGGGCATAACATAAGAAATAAAAAAAAATATTATAGGCTAATATTTAAATAAAGCCTAATTAAATAGGCTTCGTTTTCTTTAACCCATGGCCAATGAAGTTTGCGCATTCTGATGGACATTGTCCTTAATGGCAGCAGATATTAATCACATAGGCTGAAGACATTTTTAGCCATACAGATATGTGCAAGACATAATTATAAATTATAAACTATAAACAATCTACTTTTATTTGTGTACACTCACAAAGGTCGTTGATTCGAATAACGGATTATTTTGCATGCTCTCACTCCAAACACTGTCTTCATTTAAAAAAAAAAAAATTTCATAGTTGCTTTCATAGATTTCATTCAGTTCATATTTCTAGCAAACGAAATTCAAAGCCAAAATATCGGAAAAATAAAATAAAACGTTACCGCCATGCAAATTCAAACAATTCATTCCTTTAAATGCGTGGATAACACGCCTATCCTTCCATTGATAATAATGGCTATGGCAGTGCTGGGATAAAGGCTAGACAAACTTACCAATTTTGGAGACTTTAGTCTGGGTTGTTTTTTTGTTGTTGTTGTTTTGTTTACCTACATTAATCAGTGATGCACGGCTTGATCCAAAATGAGCAAGTGCCTGCGGTCACCCGCGGTTATATCCAAAAATATTTTTAATGTTATTTGGGTCGAGGTCGGTCAGGTCGTTTAAAATAAAGTTGCCAAATAAACCTTTGTAATTTATATAGTAGCCTACCTGACACAATTTAATATAAAAATCCATTGGCAAGGAGCCTCTGCGTTCCAGCATAAGTGCAGCAGTGAGCGCACATTCAGCTCCGCAGGTCGTGTCAGAGGCGAGAAGAAACCGTCTCAACCCAGGGACGGCTGATTTAATATTATTTCTACACAGCGCGAGAAAAGCTAAAAATAAGTAGGCTAATCTTCAGTTTTAGGCCACCAACGGCACCTTATAGCCCTTTTAACCCCTTTCCTGACACGCGGGCATCCCAACACGCTGAACTGAGCAATGCCATTGTAGCCTACCATTTGAATAGGCTACTTTTAAACGCATATAGCTCAGTAAAATGAGATGAATGTATTTTCTGAGAGTGGCGAGATCCCTGCATGCGTCTCAAATCTAGGCCCTAGCCCGGCCCGTGTCCGATAGCTTATCAAAATTCTCGGCCCGAGTCCAACTGGAGTCTGTGTTTTTATTTTATTTTTTACATTGCCTCAGCCATTAAAATAGTTCAGTTTTGTTTTTAATGTCAAAGTAGTTATATTTTGTTCTGTTTCTTTATTAAGTTAATTTAGAAAAATGTTTAGAGCAATTTCTTGTTTGTTAAATTAAAGTTTAAATTTATTTAAGTGACGGCCATCGGCCTACAGTGAATTAACCGCATGTTTAATCGATTTAGCCTCTCAAATCAACTCTTGACTTGTCTTGCCTATAATAAAATATTTTAGATATAAAACACTTTAAGCATCACAATGTTAGTTAATTTAGCCTTCTATAATATTACCTCCACACTGTAAAAGGCATTTTTGACGATCTGAGGCTGATACTGCTCGCAAACGACACAAGATAAACAATCTAAACAAATAAAATAAAAAAAAGAACATGCAGGTTGTCTAATACCTTATACATCTACAAAATGAATATAAATCCGATCTTCAATTCCCACGGCAAATGCTTATTTAACGTTCACATCAACGAAAGCAAAAGATTCAAGATGCATTTTATTCAGCAGCTCATTTCAAATTCAAAGACCGCAATATGAGAGAGCGGCCTACCTACGCACTTGTAAGATCATTTAGTCTCATTAATTTTTATTGAAGATGATTGTGTTTTTAAGCATCTAAGACTTATTTCAAGTTTTATTAACAGGCATTTGAGTTGGCTTGCTTTACACATTTAGTAGCAAAACTTGCAGCAGCAAATTTTATTTTTAAATATATTTATATATTTTATTTATTTATTTAGGCCATTTGTCTGTTCTAGAGACGTGTTAACTTTTTGATAAAGCTCTAATTGGTTTCCATTGGAAATTAAAATCGTGATTAAAATCAAAATCGGAAAAAAACTAAAATTCGTAATAGATTTTTTTTGTCCATATCACACAGCCCTAGGTAGCATCATGCTCTGGGGGTGTTTTTCTGCAGATGAGACAGGGTGACTGCACTGTTGACCGGGGCCATGTATTGCAAGATTTTGGGGAACAACCTCAGTTAGAGCATTGAAGGTGGGTCGAGGCTGGGTCTTCCAACATGACAATGACCCGAAGCACACAGCCAGGATAACCAAGGAGTGGCTCTGTAAGAAGCATATCAAGGTTCTGCCGGGGCCTAGCCAGTCTCCAGACCTGACCTCTGTAATTGCAAACAAAGGCTACTATACCAAATATTAACATTGATTTTCTCAGGTGTTCAAATACTTATTTGCAGCGGTATCATACAAATAAATTGTTAAAAAAAAATCATACATTGTGATTTCTGGATTTTTTATTTATTTAGATAATGTCTCTCACAGTGGACATGCACCTAAGATGACAATTTCAGACCCCTCCATGATTTCTAAGTTGGAGAACTTGCAAAATAGCAGGGTGCTATTTTGAATACTTATTTTCCTCACTGTAGCTAAATACCCAGCCATATTCCAAAAACAATGCAGGCGTACAGGGCTAAAGCTAGTAAATATAATTACATTCACTACCTTTTGGGGTCAGAAAGATTTTTATATAAGAAATTAATAACTTGATTCAGCAAGGACACATTAAATTGAAGTGACATTAAAGAAAAAAGAAAACGATCAGCACAGCAGTTTTCAATATTGATAATAAAGTAAGAAATGTTTCTTAAGCACAAAATCATCATATTAGGATGAATTCTGAAGGATCTTATGACACTGAAGGCTGAAGTAATGATCCTGAATATTCAGCTTTACCATCACAGGAATAAATTATATTTTAAACTGTATTAATATTGCACAACATTACTGTTTTACCGTTCACAATATATGTAGCCTTGCTGAGGACAAGAGACTTTTTTTTTTTTTAAACACGCACACAAATCTTATCGACCCCAAGTTTTTGAACAGTAGTGCAATTACAAAATTTGGTAACTCTTTATTTTAAGGTGACATAGTTACATGTTACTACATGTACTTGGTATAGTAATAACAATAAATTATCCATAATTTAAAGCAACTAATCATTAAACCAAACCCTAACCGCAACTCTACAGTAAGTGCATGTTGTTAATTAATATTATTCAATACTTAAGTACAATGTAACTACATAACCTTATAATAAAGTGTAACCCAATATTTTTTTTAAATGCCATGTGAAACCAGGATTCATGTGAAAGTTAGTCTAACTGTATGTGTGCATTGTGTATATACAATCCTACTAATGTTTTGGCAAAGTGATGTTTTAATTATCATGACAATAAAGCTTCTTTTGATCATTATAATCTAAAACTAACAATTTACATATGCCTTTATTAAATTATACTGTTCAAAGATTATCTATTTCAGATGCAGACTTAACTTCACACTTGACAAGGAAATGTGAGGTCTAACATATATTTAGATTTATTAATGATGCTACTAGTACTCTATGTTAAAGGGGTCAGGACATGACAAATACATTTTACCTTGATCTTAATCTTTTGAGATATAAGAGGTCTTTGTACCTTTGTACCATAAATGAATACATTTGCTATGATCTGACGTCATATGGGCAAATACATTTGCATATGACTGCCGTCAAAACAAGACATTGATGAATATTTATACATCATTACACCATAGGCCCTGGCCACTGGCATTCAGCTGCTTAAAGGCTGTTATTGTGAGCATATGCATTCAAAAGCAAACAGATCACATGGCATTCACTGACACAATGTTTCTAAAACACTACACGCGCTCGAGTCTGTCGACAACAGGACAAATGGAAAAGTCAAAGAATGTTCACTTTGACGAGTCCAGTTTAAACAGCTGGTGTGCATCTCTGTAGGATCCCACCACTGGAAACAAATGGATAGATTATTTTAATTGTGTCCCGGATTACATCAGAGTATTATGTGATTGTTCAGAACATTTTGTTTTGTAAATGAGGCAGTGTAATGTAGAGTTACAAAGAAACTTTTGTTGATAAATGAAGCAGACAAACTGGTGGTTTTATATGGATATTTTCGAAATGCTTACATATAATTTACTAACATTATAGGTGAACCTCAAGAAATATTAAAATAAAAAAACATGTCATGACCCCTTTAAAACAAGGATGTAAATTTGGCGTACAGGAACAACATTACTTATTGTATGTTAAGTTTAAAAGGTCATAGTGGTCCCCCTCTCCTAAATATGTTCCCAAAAACAATTTGTAATGCAGTTTGTAAAGCAGACTCGAAACACAAAACTTCTTTAACGTTCTTTTAAACACAGCACACATTTACAGAGCACTTTTAGTTCCATTAAACAAACATATTCAGAGCTCGTCACATACACTAATACAAAACAAAGTCTTTTCCCTGCTTCCAGCTTCAGTACACAAAAGGTACCTATAATAAGCAGCACAGTGGATGTTTTTTTGTTAAGACCATTTTTTAGTTAAGAGCATGTGTCAGAGCATTTCAAAATATATAAATAACATGAATTCACAAATATTTTGATATTTTGTAAAAAAAAAATTATATATTGTATTGATAGTGTAAATTTCTTCAAAATAAACAATAAATAACTATTTCTAAAAATCAATTTAAAAAAGTGCATCATTTTATGGGGTGTTGCTCCATGCGAAGAGCTTCCACACTTATTTCGATCCCTCTTTTTCTGCTGAACAACAAACCAAGATGGAGGGAGAGAAACGAGGGCAAAAGGCTGACCGACTGCACACATAGGTCAGGGTCAGGCTTATCTTTTGACTTTTTTTTCTTTCTTTCGTTCTCTCCCTCTCTTAGTATGTGAGGATGGCCAACTTGTTTTTGTTCCTGACACTTGTGTCAGTCTGTTTTTCAACTGTGGACATAGAGAAAGGAGAGGAAGAGAGAGAGAGAGAAACAAGCAGTTTTGGATGAACGTTGTTGCAGTAGTTTTACTAGGTCTCATTTTTTGGTCAAGCAGGCAAAGTTCATATACATAATTTCTTGTCTGTGTCAGAAAGCAGCCATTTCTAATTCATATGCAGACTGTAGGTTCAGACCTCTTGGGTCAGAATGAGTTTATCAGGCTACTATTTTACTAACTTTACAGCCAGTGTCTACTTCATCTCTGCAAAATCAAAACACTGGCAAGATTCAATAAATGAAGGTACCTTTTAAGGGGACAGTTGACCCAAAAATGAAAATGACCCCAAGATTCACTTACCCTCAAGCCATCCTAGGTGTACATGACATTCTTCTTTCTTCTTTCAGACAAATAAAAATGGAGTTATATAAAAAATGTTCTGGCTAAGCCAGGCTTTATAATGGCAGTAATATGAAGAAAGTGTAATGCCTCTCGCAGTTCAAAACGGCTACACTATAACTGACATCATACGTCACAGGCACGCCAGTTACGCTTTTTTCTCAAGTTGAATGCGGAAGTGGGTCTGGCAGAGATATATGTTTTACATTAACCCTTAAATAACAAGAAAAAAAAAAGCATTATAATTGAATGTCTGTTTTTACACTCATTTTTGTCAAAATTGTATAGGGTCGCTAACGACTCAAGGTGTGTAAGATTGTACGTATATATATTTTTGCACAATAATAAATGAATCTATAATGACAAAATAGGTGCAGTTTAAAATGTTGGGCTCCCCTTTACAGCCATTATAAAGCTTGGATTAGCTAGGACATTTTTAATACAATTCCGATTGTATTGGTCCGAAAGTCATAAACACCTTGGATGGCTTAAGGGTGGGTAAATCATGGGGTAATTTTCATTTTTGGGTGAATTAACCCTTTAACTTTTCTTAAAGTTTGAATGCTGAAAACACACAAACACTGGGATGGGTCTAAACAAGAACTGTTGGGTCATTTTCCTCAGAACTGCTCCAACAAAGGTTCACAGAGGAGATTTTTGAGGACAAAACATCGCAAAACGGAGCTTTGCCGCTTAGTTTGGCCAACGACTGTACAATGGCTTGTTTTTGAACACGCTGAAAATAGAGTAATTTCATGTCGTGTAATGTTGGTGTAATATAGACAAATTATCAGGATGCACCCAATGGACTCCCATAAATTTCCAAGTAATTTTTCATGAATTCTTTGAGTCAGTTCTGTGAAACACTGAGGCCAACAACCCCTCCAGAGAGGATTTTGTTCCTATTTTTTCCCAATTCTAGTTCATCGTTTAGCACATGTAACTGGGGAAGTGGACATTTGAACACATTTGAACACAGAGTATTAGATTCACCCCTCCGCCTATGCGAGTTAGGAAGGGGGTTCTTTACCTTAGGACATGGACCAGGCGCGTGAGTTAAATCACACACATGTCTTGACTGTGTATGATCGCACAGAGCGGACAGCACACACTTGTTTTTGTTGTGAGCTCTGTCTCTTTCACTCTATCCATTCTCCTGCTTTTCCTACTCATTCTTGAGTCAACCTGCCAAGATCAAATGTGGAGTCAACACAGCAAACAGCATGTTCAGCTAGTTCAGGAGTAAAACAAAGGTGAAAGTTCAAAGGTCAGTCATGGCATAGCAGAACTTGTTGTCTGAGAGAAACTGAACAACAAGCATTTCTAGGCTGGATCTCATAGTCGATAGAGAATTTACATGTAACCATTTGAGATTGCAACCATTTGAAGTTTGTTTTATGAACATTTTATAGGCCAAAAAAAGCTCACAGTGCAGTGTAACCTAATGTTTAAGGGAGAGGTAAGGCAAGTTAGGGCACAAAGGATTCTCACCACACTAAACAAAGGGTCAGTGCAGAAAGTAGATTAGCTTTTGCTGCATCAAAGCTCAGTTACAGAGGTGAGAGGATCGATGATTTAAATAAGAAGTGGAATGACAATAATCAGTTTTTTACTGGATAAGAAACACCAGGAAATACAGGCTGATTAAGCTCAGTCTCAGTGGCCCAATACTCAATAATCTCTTTCAGGCACACCACAGGAGTTATTCACACGAAAACTGCTTATCCAAAGGAAAATGAAAAGGAACAGAAAAAGGGATAGAGAAATTGATGAAAAATGTGACAGAAATAAAAACAAAGAACATGGGTGTACTTTTCTGTCTATAAATCGAACCATGAAGGAAGCAGGTGGATTGAAGCAAGTCTAAAGCCCAATTGAAACATTGTTTTTTGTACACAAATGATCACAGCCAGTGTTGGGGAAAGTTACTTTGAAAATTAATGCATTTAAATATTGCGCTACTCCTTTACAAGGGAACTAATTCAATAACAGTTAATTTTCTTTTTTTTTAAAGGAATGTGTTACATGCGTTATTTTTCCTCACATAGCCTGTTTTTTGATGTTGTTGTTTTTTTTGTTTTTTTTTTATAACAAAACATGTTATATTTCTGTGCAAACCTCTTTACACCAAAACTGAAATAATAAGCCTAAGGCTGAGGTAAAAACGTGAATTTACGCATATACAGTAGAGGGCGCAGCTCATACAAAACTTCTAGCTGTGGTTCCATTCTGGATAATGGAAGAATAGGATGCAGGAGAAAAAGCTTCAACACTTACTTCATAAAAACAAAAAAAGTATTTAAATGTTTGCTCATGGTTTAACTGAATTTTCGTTGAAAATCAGTAGAAAGACATTGGTCAATAAAGGTAGATTAAATGCATAAAAATATATTTTTTTATTTAATATTTAATTATTGGAGGTTTTCAAAGTATTCTGGTTCTGCATTTGACCGATTTTATTAATTCTGAGAAAAATACTTCAACTTTTTTGTACAGGTGAGATGAATAAATGCTCATATTTAGTCTAGAACTGCAATAACATGTTTACACATAATGCCTCTGTACTAGGGCTGGGATAAACGATTATTTTTTAAACGATTAATCTAGCGTTTATTTTTTCGATGCATCGATTAATCTAACGATTAATTTTTCCTGTCCGATTCGGTTACGATTCGATTCGATTACCGATTATCTCCCCATTAATTGCCTAATAGCAATTTATACATGTTGATTTAATTATCTGAATGAAAAAACGAATTCCTTAACATTGCAATATATGTTTATTGCTCTTAAAATTCCAAAGTAAGACTATACAAGAGCAATGCATTCAATAAAACCTTGAAAACATAAAGTAGGCTACACACACACACACACACACACACACACACAAATAAATAAGTATTAACCTACAACAAAGAAACATATTATACGATTTTTCTATGTATGCAGCTCAGCCTACATGCTATGCCCATCGATTAAATATCAACAAGTTGGTTAATCAAATCCGGGGACACTGCAAGCGTGAGCGTCTCGGCTGCGTGGCGTGTCCGTTTTTGTTTTTGGCTCCCATGTTAACAGGTTGGAGTTTGCACACTGCCTGTGACGCGCGGAAAACGCGCATGCTGGAAATAGAAGAGCGCCTATTTTTCACGTGTTGGGAGCGTCTCCAGGCAAAATAGAATAGGAAAAGATGTTTATATATCATTTTGACACGAATACATATTATTAAATTACATTTTCATGTTTGAAAGTCTGTAGGTTTACATAAATGCAAATATATAGGCCTAATTGTAATAATAAAAAAACGTCAATGATCGATTTTGAAATATTGCAACTGTCAATACAGAACGAAATATTCTGTAGCCTATTTTGCCGTCAATACCATAGATATGTGGCTACTCCCGACGTTTTCTTTGCTGTATCAGTAGGCTATTTATGTTTAACATTAGGAATAGGGCTTCCCTCCGCATCAATAGCAGCAGCAGCGCCGCGTCAGACACGCTTCTAGTGTGCAAAGGCAGAGAAAACACCACGCAGCCCCGTGGCTGACCCGCAACAGAAACGCCACGCGCATCCGCGGCATGACAGTGAAAAAAGTTACATGTAGAGTGCATTACGGGCGCCAATACTCCGTTTAAAACCGGAATAGTCCTGGGATGAAACTGCTCACTTAGAGGATGGATACCCTCGGTCACATCAGCGCGATTAGACATTGAACATTTTAAATTTAAAACAGCTTATTATGTAGGTAACGTAGCCAATGTGTCCGATGCTTTCACTTGATGCAAACGTTTGTTTTTGTGATTAAAACACATCAAATATTACCAAAACATCTGTCTTCCTGTGTGCAGAAATTTGTTTATGTAGCCGTGACAACAAAACGCGTGCGCGCATGCCTGTGATTCTCCGTGCGCACCGCGCGCCAACCCCATAGACTGTGGCCACCCCTCAAGCCTTGCACTTCTGAAAGTCTGAGGAGCCACTCGTGTTGCTACCATAGATATACATAATAAATAATATACTTAATTACATAATATACTTTATTATGTACATCTATGGTTGCTACTACTCTCCGGCGCCGCCATCTTTATTTTGAGTCTGACGAATCGACGCGCATATTTTGCGTCGACGTATTTTTTGCGTCGACGTCATCGATGACGTCGACGCGTTGTCCCAGCCCTACTCTGTACTTTACTTACCTTCGATTTTTCTCACTCTAATAAATGTGACAGTAACTTTTTTTTTTATTTTTATTTTTAAGTAACTGATATTTTGTTGTAAATTTTAAAAGTAATGCATTACTTTACTAGTTACTTAAAAGCGTAATCCGACTACGTAACTCAAGTTACTTGTAATGAGTTGTCCCCAACACTGATCACAACTACAATAGACCTTAGTCAGGTTAGACACCATATTGAATTTAAGGCGGATAAAAACGAGGCTGTGCGAGTTACGGTCTTTACAATGGCACAGACGATATAAGTCCCAGATCATATAAGAGATACTATTAAAAGGTTTTTTTTTTTTTTTTTTTCTTCTTCATTAAGACTGAAGTTCAGTTATGTTGTTAAACAACAGTACAATCCATTGTACACACTTTACTTCTCGCCATCACTGTCAAAAGTTAAATGTGGCACTACCCTGACTCAGGTCTATTGGGTATAAAAATGCAATCTTTAACCAAATATTAATTATACAATGTTGTTTCTGATGAGAAGGGAATATATAAACTATTAAGCACTATTGTGCTGCACCATATAACTTTTATAGAGGTCTGCAATCCACAAGTTTTGAATTGCTTGGATGCGGGAGAGGTGTGTGTGCGGGAAGTAGGAGAAAGAAATCACTCATGGGCTACCGCAAAAAATAATTATCTAATTATAACAGAATGTAGAAGTCTGTTACTGGAGATCTAAAGAGTCGTGTGTAGTGAAATTGGAAAAATAGCGTATAGACACCAGGATGAGATGGAATCTATCCGGACCAGGACCAAAAAAAATTCATCCCGTGCAGACCTCTACTATGTTACTTTTAACTAATAAGAGCAACTTCTACTGGGATACTAAGTACATAACAGACTATAATCAAAACATTTACAACTTTGGATTTGCTTGTTGCTTTTAGCAAAAGCTAAATGCTTTGAGCAGGAGACATGAATATGCAAGGAAATAAGCAGCTTCAATTGAGGGTTTAAGAACCCCCGCAGTGCACGTAATGAGGAAGGTTACCAAAGCCATGCAGTCTTAGTACAGGCAGATATAAAGGGTCAATAAGCATCTGTAACAATAGAGTGAAACTGACAGGTACTGCGCATCTTGGCGCAATGAGGTGGACAAAGAGCATGTCTAGAGCCTGACTCACACACAAAACAAGATGGCACCCTTATGCATAAATAAGGCTGGATGCAGATATTTGAGTAAACGTAACATAACTCCTCTACATTTGTATAGTTTTATCCTTTTAAAATCAATGATTATAATAGATGAAAAAAATATTTTAATAGTTCCCTGATTTTCATCCGTGTGTGGCTCATGCATCAGACAGATATTTAGAAAGAATCCACACATTTAAAGTGAAAATCTTATTCCTGTCAACAAAACCAACATAATATTCATATTTTAGTAACACCAGATGCAGCACTGGGAAGCCAAAGATGAAGTGTTGAAAGGAGGCAAAATCATGCAGATAAAATGATTATAGGGAGATGAATCTGCACCGTTGCAAAGAAAAAAAAACCTAATATAGTGACAAAAACGAATAAATTAAAGCAAAATTACCATAGACATAAGTATCTGTATTAAATGTCATTATGAGACATTCAGCTCCCACAAGGGCATTATACAGAAAAACTTGTTTTAATGCTTTACAGCAAATTGGAGCATGAGGTAAATTGAGGCCACTGGTATTTTGAGACTTGAATGTCCCAGAAAAACACTCCTTGCAGAAAATAAATGCCTCACACAATCCTTCTTTCCTAACAAATAGTTTGGTATTTCCTTACCTACTGTGCCATTATTGCCACTCAGTGTGTCTCAAGTGCTCTGTTCTGAAGAGATTTTAGCAATGCCCTGATGGCAGGACAGCTCCCATCTAGCAAAAGCATAAAGAGGCTTTGGTGTGAGCACCCTTTGAGTCCAGTCAGATGAAACTCAAAGTCATAATAGTGCAGTGTGCAGGGAATTCACAAAGGGATGAATGGAGATGACATACGTTTAACATGGACCTATTGTGTGATGGGTTGACACTTTCATTCTGATTAGGTGTTCAGGCACTAATGAATGAATGATTAATTATATGGTTAATTATAAACTGCTGAAGTGCACTCAGAAATTATCAGCTCTAGAAAATTGTATAGATTCTGTAAATTCACCCAAAAGTAGAAATGAAAAGGTAGAGATTTATATATTCAGAGAATGCTGGTAAGAGAGATTAAGTGACAGAAAAAGTGTAACAGAGTACAGAATGTGTTCTTACCACAGGTCACTTTGTTGGGTGCTGGTTGAAGCTGGATTTCAGGCTTTCCCCCAGATTTTCTTCTCCAGTGGTTACCTCTACCTCGCTTCCGTCGGACAGGGGTGGTTGGTGTCACAGAAGAGCCAGCCCCTGATACGGGTATGACAACAGATTAATACACATGATAATTAAATCTAGGTATATATATATCGTAAATCTCAATGTATCTCTGTGTGTATCTGTGTAGGTGATTTAAAATCATGCTGTTACTTTGTTATTTATTTATTAGACGCTATAAAAGAGTCACCAAGTCGCAACCTCTCCCAGTTTCTGTTGAAGCCAATACGGAAGCAACTTAAACTGCAATTCATCGACTGGCCACAAGGGACAGGCTTCAGAATGGAGCAGAATCTCACTGAGCCCCATGTTGAAATAACCAACTTTATAGCAGAAAAAAAAAAAAAATGTTTACAGCCTGGTACAAATTGTGGCTTTGGTCTAAACAGCTAATTTTACCCTTCATGACAACTGTGTGAGTGGGGTGAAAACTAATTTATTAATTTAAATTATATTAAGCCTTAAAGTTCATCATAATTAAGGGTGTGGCAACTAGAGTGACAGGTGGATTGCTGTTTGTCTGCTATCTATTAGTCATCACGTCACGTCACCTCAGCTCCATGTCCTGCCTCTTTGCCCATTTTCAGTTATCAGGGAGTGACGCGCTGCCAAGATGGCAACGGCCGACTTAATGCTTCAAAACTGCTCTTCTAAAACCGTCACGGACGTCACGGACACTACAACTATATCTTTTTTTTCTTTCTTTTTTTTTTAACAGTCTATGGGTGTGACCTTTGATTGACAGCTGAGATTGACAGCTTCTCTGAGTGAAGTTGTCGCTGAGGCACCAACTGACATTATTGAGAACTTTAGGAAGAGATGTGAGCTTTAATTTCTAAATTTCCATAACTGCTAAATTCACAAAAATTGATGATTAGGCAGAAGTATAGGCAGGACCTTGATATCATATCTTGACATACGCAATTGGTCTGCACAGCGCGTGCCGATGCAACTCGAACGAGTCTTCCCTCAATGGCTCATGGCTTTATGACCCTACATCCAACGCATCTGTGCAGCTCTCCATGATTTGTATAGACGGAGATTGCAATAGAGCAGCTGTTAGCTTGATTAGCTGCTATTTAAAAAATGATGGTCACAAGTTTGTGTTCATCTTGTTGATCATGGTATGCCGCCCACAGCCGCTGACGCAATCGGTTCTTACTTCTAGCCCAGCAATGTTTTGGTGCTATTTAAGAACCACTTTTCCTGGCTTGGAGCTGGTGCTTTGACTATGGAAAGACAAAGAATCGATTTGAAACTAGGCTCTCGCTCTGAACTAGCACCAGCACTGCCTTGGTGGAAAATGGGTATAACTGTTCTCATGTCATGTAACGGTGTAAGTTAGATCAAAAACACATAAACGATGATCTACATTTCAGTTCATCTCTCAATATTAAAATGGTTGGTTAAATGTAAATTAATTTAATCTAACCCTGTGGTACATGAACAGTGTTGATCCTGGAGGTGTTGATCATCTGTTGATCAGTGTTGATCATCTGCAATCGTAATATGAGGCCTCTCCCGCTTGTATTGTGATCTGTAAACCCTTGTTTCCAAATTAATCTCCCAGCATTAGGGCTGGGACAGTATGGATTTTTTCTTACCGCAGTTTAAAAGCAAGACATTTTCGCAGTAAACCGCTTTCAAACCCTGATGCCACGCTCCCTGTTGCGCATCTTGTTGTGAGTGCGACACACACTAATCTTCTTCTATAGCTTGCTCTGTAAATTAAATTGAGAGTATAACTAATGCATATGCTATTTTAAATACCGTATTTTCCGGACTATAAGTCGCACTTTTTTTCATAGTTTGGCTGGTCCTGCGACTTATAGTCAGGTGCGACTTATATATCAAATTTAATTCATACTGACTGACAAGAATAAACATATAGTCGCGAGAATGCGCTCTATGCTGCTCCTGTAGCCTAATATTTACTTATAGACAACAACTTAGAAAGACTGAACACAAACAAAATGCCCCCATAAAGAAAATGTTATTCTGCAAAACACAAACAGCATGTAGTAAAACATGCAGCGGAGAACGAGTCTCACAGCGTTCGTCTCGCGCGGCTGCGCCTCTCCCGGCAGAGAGTTCAAGCGTCTGTGGACTCGTTCCTTCAGATCTGGCCATCTTGCTTACAGTCCGCAAGTAGATTTCTTTTTCTTCTTCATCACAGTTAAAGTAACCTCTGCTTTTCGCCAGTCCCTTACAAGTTTCTCACTCACTTCAAACTTTCTTTCTTCTGCTCGGGTTATGCAGTGAAGCGGGCACGAGCGAGTGCACGCGAGCAGGTGCTCGCATGCGCGCGCGGGTGCTCGCGTGCTCGCATGCGCGCGGCTCCAGCTCTGTCCTAATGCGACTTATAGTCCAGTGCGACTTATATATGTTTTTTTCCGCGTCATGACGCATTTTTTGACTGATGCGACTTATACTCCGGAGCGACTTATAGTCCGGAAAATACGGTACTTTAGTCTATGCCAGATATATATAGCCTATATTTTAAAATAATAAACGCTCAAACATCCCTTTCATAAGCATGCGTGTTTATTTTCCATCAGTGAAACAATACTCTAGCCTGTAAAACATTTAAATGATTATAAGTAAATAATGGTAATCTTAAGAACATAAGAAAATGTAATATTTGTTTAAACAACACCGTGTGGATGAGTCCTTATTTGGGTTAGTAAAATAAAATTATATTTTTTAAGTAGAAAATAGTATTTATGTAAAGAGATAAAATACAGAGTAGCCTTTAATAAATAATATATTTTTATACAGAAAAAAAAAAAAAAACGACGATGTCATCGTCCATCACAATAAAGTGAACAATATGAAAAAATATGAAGGCTGCATGTAAATGTTGTTTTTTTGTTTGTTTTTGTGGTGATGGCGGTGACGATCTCACACCTATGGTAGGTGTCACATGACTGTCCCAGCCCTGCCCTGCATATTGGGCAGGTAATACCATGTCAGTAAACCATTTACCAGTGGTTTTGGCACTGTGAGCAGGTGCCAGGTCGTGCTGGAAAACAAAATCTTCATCTCCATGAAGCTTTTCAGCAGATGGAAGCATGAAGTGCTCCAAAATCTCCTGATAGCTAGCTGCATTGACCCTGCCCTTGATAAAACACAGTGGACCGACACCAGCAGCTGACATGGCACCCCAGACCATCACTGACTGTTGGTACTTGACACAGGACTTCAGGCATTTTGGCATTTCCTTCTTCCCAGTCTTCCTCCAGACTCTGGCTCCTTGATTTCAGAATGACATGCAAAATTTGAGCAACAGTCCAGTGCTGCTACTCTGTAGCCCAGGTCAGGCGCTTCTGCCGCTGTTTCTGGTTCAAAAGTGGCTTGACCTGGGGAATGCGGCACCTGTAGCCCATTTCCTGAACACACCTGTGCACAGAGGCTCTGGATGTTTCTACTCCAGACTCAGTCCACTGCTTCCGCAGGTCCCCCAAGGTCTGGAATCGGTCCTTCTCCACAATCTTCCTCAGGGTCCAGTCACCTCTTCTCATTTTGCAGCCTTGATACAGCACTCTGGGAACAGCTTATTCATTCAGAAATTTCTTTCTGTGTCTTACCCTCGCGCTTGAGGGTGTCAATGATGGCCTTCTGGACAGCAGTCAGGTCGGCAGTCTTACCCATGATTGCGGTTTTGAGTAATGAACCAGGCTGAGAGTTTTTAAAAGCCTCAGGAATCACTTGCAGGTGTTTAGAGTTAATTTGTTGATTCAGATGATTAGGTTAATAGCTCGTTTAGAGAACCTTTTCAAGATATGCTAATTTTTTGAGATAGGAATTTTGGGTTTTCATGAGCTGTATGCCAAAATCATTAGTATTTAAACAATAAAAGACCTGAAATATTTCAGTTGGTGTGCAATGAATCTAAAATATATGAAAGTTTAATTTTTATCATTACATTATGGAAAATAATGAACTTTTATCACAATATGCTAATTTTTTGAGAAGGTCCTGTATATAATGTAAAATAAATGTATGTTAAATACAAAAAAAAAGTGCAGGTATTATAATAATAACAATATGATAATAATAGTGTAGTGCAGATGAGCTTATACAGTCTGTTAAAACGATAAAGTGCACAGAACAGTCTTTAATCCCTTTTAGTCGGGGGGAGGGTCAGGGGGTTAGAGTTCAGTGAAAAAAGAGAAGGGGGGAGGTCTGGAGGGATACTGAACAAACGGTCTGAATACTTAGGACATGTGAAATTTAAGGTTTCCTTTTTTAACAAATCTGCAAAAATGTCAACAATTCTTTAATTTTCTGTCAAAATGGGGTGCTGTGTGTACATTAATGAGAAAAAAAATGAACTTAAATGATTTAAAGGGGTGATGAATTGAGAAATCAACTTTACCTTGAGCTATTGATATATAAAAGGTCATGGTAATTAGGGATGAGTCACGATTTTCGAATATTCGATTAGTTGATTTAACTATAGAATATCGAATAGGCTGTGTGATTGTCGTCTAGAAAAAATCCAGGTTTGCTGCGCTGATGCGGTGGTGACGTGTTAATGTAACCAGCGGGTGGCGCGCGCTGTCAAAACCGCACGTAAAAGCTGTCAATCAATTTTCACAAAACAAAAAAAATAATACATCATCATGCACACTACGTAGAGTCACGATGAATAAGAGTTCTGTGTGGAGTTCTTATAATAAAATTAATGAAAAAGAAGTGCAGTGCAAACTCTGCCATGCGATGCTTGCTTATCATAGGTCAACCACTACAATGCACAGTCATCTGAGAGCAAAATACCCAGCAGGTCCATCCACAGGTCAGCAGCAATCAGTGGCTAGTTTTATGATCCGATCAACCAAGTCGGATGCTAGACGGGCAGAGCAAACAACGGCCCTCATCACGAAGATGATCGCTAAAGATATGCTTCTGATCAGCTTTGTAGAAGGAAAGGGTTAGAAGTCTGATGGAGTTTGTAGAACCCGAGTTTACTGTCCCGTCTAGAAAGACGATCACTGTCAGACTGGAGAAACTTTTTGATGACCATGTAAGGGAGCTGCACAGTCAGTTAGGGATAGTTGAAAAAATGGCACTGACGACAGATTCATGGACAGCGCGTTTATCCACATTACAGTGAATTAATTGTTAACTATACCATCATGAATTAAACAGTCACCATTGGTCTCTCTCCCTCTCTTTCTTCATATATGTAGCCTTTAAACCGTTTTAAATTAATAGCGAATAAAAGCGATAACGTTCCAGTGGACAGATATCTATCATTGATTTTTTTTTTTTTTTTTTTTTCGAAACATGCAAACATATCACCATTTATACAACAACAAGCTAGAAAGTCGAAAAAGCAATTTCGGTCAGAATTACTGTAGCCTAATCGGTAACAAGCATTGAGAAAAATGTAAAATGCTTATTCCTCGCCTAATTTTTTATATAGGTTGCACGTGAGGTTATTTTAGCCGAACCAGACTCCGCTTTCCACCGTCTGGTTGCACGTGAGGGGAAAAAAGCCTTCTTCCACTTAAGAGTTGTATAGCCTATTTTTAAGCACTTTTTATTTTAATATAGGCTATCTCTTTACATACATATTATTGTCTACTTTAAAAAACTGATCTCGTTATTTTTCCAACCCAACTAATGATGCATCTGCGCTTTCTATATTGCGCATGAGGGAAAAAGGTTCCTTCCACTTGAGAATAGTTGTGCACTTTTAAACACTTTTTATTTTACTATATCTCTTTACATAAATATTTTTTATCCTTAAACTGTAATTTCGTTATTTTACTAACCCAACTAATTAGCCTACTCAGTGCTTTAGGTTGCACGTGAGAGAAAAAGCTTCCTTCCATTAAGAGTAGTGTACTTTTAAGCACTTTTTAATTTAGTATATTTCTTTACATAAATATTATTTTCTATTAAAAAATATATATAATTTCGTTATTTTTTTAACCCAATTAATGACTCCGCGCTTTCTAAAGGCTATCGTTGCACGTGAGGGGAAAAAAGCTTCCTTCCACGTAAGAGTTTATGCACTTTATATGTCGCTTTACATAATTTTTTTAACTATAATTTAGTTATTTTTCTGACCAAACTAATTACTCACCCGTGCTTCCAATAGGTTGACGCACTTTTCTCGGAGATACGGCCTATTCATTCTTGATTTTGCCTATTTTTATTAACGGTCGTTCGTGTAGCCTATAGTTCATGACCACTTTACAATATTTCATCAACATAGTTTATTTTGAAGCCTATTCTATTCTGTTTGTTCTGTGTACAAAATAAAATATTTTTTAAGTTAAATGCAGAGTAGGCTATAGAATTATACGCACGGGATTAGTATTATCTAGGGACCTCAATTAGGCTAATTCCCCACATCTGAGTTTTGCGTAATAAATAAAAAACGAAATTATGTTTATTTATTACTATAAAATAATCAAAACGAAATGGACGCCTGTTTAATGATTTCATACAGCTATATCTATAACGAAGTCTTGACATCATATCCGGGTAATAAGTCAGTAAATTCGAGTAAAATCACAGGCTTATCCCGTGCGAATGCGTGCCACGCAAAACGCAGATGTGGGGGAGTAATTTCTAAATCACAGAGGTCCCTAGATAATACTAATCCCGTGCGAATAGTGTTTAAGACGTATAAAAAAGACGAGAAGATCAATATTTGTGTAGCCTGCCTGACACGGTATTTTCACAGATCTCATATCTCATCGTTAAGCCTATTTAAAATGGTATAAATGCATCAGTTATATTCTCAATTTAATTTACAGAGCCATCCCTACAAAGTTTTTAGGTTAACTATAGAAGAGACTATATAGAATTAGTGTGTGTCGCACTCGCAAGAACGGGCGTGGCATCAGGATGATTGCGTGATGTTGGTCAGCCTTCACGGCACAACCCTACTGTAGCCTACACGATGAACTTGAGTGCACATTAAATTAAAGGCATTTAGGAGATTATACACACATTTCCCCCCGGCCTTTATTTGTTTGTGCTGACCACGCCACTATCAGAGACCCGGCGTTTAATTGACCAAAGGCTTTTATTTAAGGATATACCTATGCCAGTTTGCGTGCATGCGGGGGAGGGGTGCGATTTTCGAATAATATTCGAATAATTCCCAGCGATCATCGAATATTATTTTTGCTTGAAATGCACATCCCTAATGGTAATATAAGAATATCCTCTAAGTTTCAGACCTGAAAACTTTCTTGTTAGTCAAAGAAAAGCTTTTATAGACACCAGGCTCAGCAAACGGTCCAGTGCTTCATCATTAATTCACTGCGTGACAAAACACAACTATACAGAACGTGTAATTTAGTAGCCCTGTCTACAGACTCATTGAGCTGTTTGGTCGATAACAAGCCAGCAGAAAATAACATGTGGAAGAAGATATTAAGCAAGATATTGTGGAAGAACACAGTCGCTGCATAAGCTTCCTTCGGATCATAATATTAGGAATGTATGATACTTCATTTCACTGCGGAATCGTTTATAAACAAATCTCCGGTCGATGCTGGATTTGGATCACACTTATGTGAGTAAAACGTGTTTTTATATGTAATAGTATTGCATTGTTATAGGTCGTTTTGCTTATGTGTACATGTCTAACAGAGCATAACTTTAGCACGCTGGACTCAGACACATGGGCCAGGGCAGGCCGATGAATGTCATTATATTCCGTTCTTGTTCTGCTATTCTCTCTCTCGCTCTCGAGTTGACATCTGAAGGGCAGCGTGCGCGCCGAACATGTTCACGCTTATATCGTCTTGTGGGCTATGTGTAATATAAAAAAAGTAGTCCAAGCAATCGTGGGTCGATGAGAAATAAATCATTGTTTGTTTGATAAAGACGTTTACGAGCCCTGTGGTCGAGAGTAGGGCTGGGTGATATGGCCAAAATTTCATATCTCGATATAGCTCATTTGATATCCCGATAACGATATACATAACGATATAGCAATTTTTCTGTTAATTCAGTTTATGAATAGTCTATACAAAATTGCAATGTGGAAATGCAGTTTGAAATGATATACAAAACAAATAAAGGTAGTATGGATTACATTTTTATTTTATTTAAAACCTTTTTATTCAAGCAAGACTGTTGGCTGCCTAGGGATGTTAACCGATGACCGTTTGACCGATGGTTGACCGTATCAACGTTAACCGATCAAAGTTGTCGGTTAAAAAAAAACAAAGTGATCTCTAAATTAGACTATTATACAGTGGACTAAACGCTACTACAGTTAGCAATCTCATTCCAAAATCTTTTTGTGTGAAGTGAACATACCCCTCGCACTCAATTTTTCATAAATCGCCTGTTTGTACTTAATAAACCAATAAAAACATTTGACCGTCACAGCATTTGGGTTTGTGCGCTCACAGGGATTGCAAAAAGTAAAAGTAAAAAGTAAAAAAGTAAAAAGGGTTTGGTAACACATAAGGTGTTGATCATCTTTCTTTATTATTTTTAGCACTACCTCGAACTAAAGCGGCGTCTCTTCGGAGCTGTCACTTTCTTAAATGAGCCGCGGCAATGTTTCAAATGAGCTTCTTACGCTAGACAAACGCCTTTATTTTCAACGCGATCACCTTGTACCCAAACCATCTCGAAACTAAGGAGCCATTGTCCTCAGATTACAAACAAGCTCCTCGGCGCCGCATTTGCGGGACTCATGTTTCGCGCTGCTGTGGGGGATTTAAAAAAAAGTGACGTGAGTGGAAGGGAGGTGGCAGCGTTAGGACAGTGCGTGTGTGTGTGTGTGTGTGTGTGACAGAGAGAGAGAGAGGGAGCGCGGCTCGCGGCTGTTATTTCAAATAGCGCAGCATATTTTAAACTAATCGGTTAACCGGTTTCAACCGGCTTATGAGGCTCGGTGGTCGGTCAAGAAAATGTTTAGTTTTCGCCATCCCTACACCTGCCATTAAAATATTTCAATATATGGCTATATGGTTTGCCACGCGTAAAAGCCTGTTGCAGCGTCTGTGTCTGAAGTTTGTTTTGAGCGCTTATGCCACCACTCTGGCATAATTACTCTTAGAATTACCCTGGTCTGAACCGCGTCTACTACCGTCTTTCTCCATGTTTGTTTATGTATTGCAGCGTCCATGGGCATGCCGTGGCATGAGATGCATCTTGACGTAAAATTCTGCCGTAAACGCCTTATCGTGGTGTAAGCGATAGAGCCTTATATAAAACTATAGACATTTTCTATCGTCCAGATGATATATTTCGTCATATCGCCCAGCCCTAGTCGAGAGAATCATTCTGGTTGCCACTTCTCCCTCAATCTCTCCTCTCTCATGTGAACTGAACTGACAGCGGAGTAAGCTCATAAATTATTCAAAGATATTCAAATCTTATCCAATCCTAGCCATGGGCGTTTACTTCCAAGTCTCCAGTGCTTCACGCCCATCAGATCCCAGCATTTTTGAGATGCCTCAAAACCAGTGAAGAAAATAACTAATATTACTTATTAGTTATGATATTTTTGAATGTGAAAACCAGTCTTTCCAATACCGAGTCTTTCCGGAAAAAAACGAGCAGCTGGAGGCGTATCGTGTGGGCAGAGCTAAAGAATGACGAGCGCACACAAAGCAGTGACGTCCTCAAGCGCGGAGAAGAAAACGCTACCCTAAATCAGATTCAACTAACACATATATGATCCGGAATCAGATCCGGAGGCTGAACTAAATTGAACAGGGGAAGCAACAACAGCAGGATGTCCGTTTCTGTGGTATGTACTGTATTTAGTGGCCTGTCAACATTTGTGTGGGTTTACGAGGACATGATTTGTTTTATGGACTATTGTATGCGACTAAACCTTAGCAGTATCAAGCAAAACAGTTTTGCACATCAGACTAATGTAACAATATACATAGAACAACAATGGAGTAACCGTTAGCGCATTTGAATGACGAAGCACGCTTTGTGAGAACGCTAGGTTTATGTTTGGGTGGTTTTACAATAAACAAACTGACACCTATATTGGTCAGCTAAACAAATGTATTTAAACAAACACCATAGATCGCACGCTCCATTGATAAATTAACTAACGTTATACACGATCGTGTCGTTTACTGATGTTTACTTACGCGACAATAGCCAAAAGCATAGACATTTGAAGAAGTTTTACTCGCCGCCTGCTTCTAAAGCACGACCGCGAACCTTTATCGTCACCGCGCCATCAAAAATACACTTCTTAGGTAACTTTTGATTTCGTGAAGTCCTGTGACAGCAGTGACCGTGGAGATCCACTTTTGCAACGCGACTAAAGCGTGATGTTGTGCCGCTTCTCGTTATTTTTGCGTTCAAATCGGTTCAAATGCAGCGCTGCCTTCCCGGAATGCTGTGCTGAAGCGTTGAAGTCGCTTGATGTCACCCATAGGAATAAAGTGGAGCGCGGTGCGACAGAAGTGTTGCACGGATGACTGGATCTGCACCTGAGAGCAGTGTTTATGGGCGTGCATTTGCTCTATCGCCTCAGTCACGCGCGCGCACCCAACCGGGAGAAGAGTCCGTACGGCCCATACAAGGACCTTCCGCTCTATTAACGTCAAGCGGACCCATACTTGAAAAAAAACTCTCTGAAACTTGTGAGAAACCGGAAGGAGTATTTTTGACACAGAAATACTCCATCAAACGTCTAGGATGGGAATCCAAGTCTTTAACAGTGTAAAAAGCTCAGTATGCATGAAACAGCATTTCACCCATTTCTTTTCAGAAATTTTGGACCAAACCACTCAATTCATATGAATAAGTTTTACAATCTCTTTAGGACATTTTTTAAGCATCAAAGTGGTAGCTGCATAGATGTCAATGTAGAGTACAGAACTACATCTTTTTGTGTTCAAATATAAATTTGTGTTCTGAAGATGAACGAAAGTTTTACACGTTTGGAACAACATGAGGGTGTGTAAATTATGATTGTTTCACTATTATTTCCTGACAGTGGAAAAGCGGCTAATGATTAAAAAATATTTTTTAAAACAGCACTAGGTAACTTTTCAACCTTCATAATATATTTTCAAGACTCTTGTGATGATACATCGACTTACAATAGGTTGAATGTCATGTCTGCCATAGGTTGATGGGGTCTGTTTCGTTTTTAATCGTACTTTTAAACTTCGGGTTTCGGGTAGTAACCCGAGAACAAAAAGAACTACAAAATTCGACACTTCCACCAACACCCACACTTCCTTAAATTCGGATGTGCGAGCCCAACTTTATTCATCGGATAATATAGTCATGTCCGAAGCAGCACAGACAAATAAGAAAAGAAAAGGTTTTGTTGGAGGAAAGCAATAAGAGGAAACGGAAAAGTGATCTGTTTAAAGGCAGGACGAGGATCAACATTGGACCAGCGTTTGCTCGTTGGCGTGAGCTGAAGAAGGAGGAGGCGTGCCCGACTGATGCTGTCATGCTTGTTACGGTGATTACCTACCACTCAAACATTGAATTGAAGTATCATATAGAATCTGTAAAACGGTAACCAATAGACTATTATAATGACGGTGGCCTGTAAACGTGTTTGAAAAAAATAAAACCCATGAAATTATATTCATATGACATGCTGAAACATATGCCACTGACTGTACCTGGGACATTTCACATTCGACGCAAACAGAACACCGGCATGTGAACTCCTCCTGGAGTGTTCAGTGTAACTGTTAGGCCGTGTGTCCACCAAAGCTGAAAACGTTAGGCGGAACATCATTTTCCGAAACGGAAAATCCGTGGAGGTCTTTCTAATTTCACAGGTAGTTTGTTCCTGTATTGATTCTACATAAAATTGCAGATACAATGTAAAGTATTTGCTCTGGCATTTGTTTTAAATCATTTTGTTCCGTTATTATTGCTTGTTGTCATCTGATGACGACTCGCAGAATGTGGCGGTGGGTCTGTGTTGTGTTTGTCCCGCCCCTCCTCCACTGTGATTGGGCGGCAGGGTGAGAAGTGACAGTGATGAGCGCTGCCTTTTTTTACTCAAAGTTGAACATTCTTCAACTCTTGGCGACCAGCAAAAAACTCGCTTAGCGCCTCGGTGCGCTCCAGGCGTTCTAAAAACGCGGCGCTCTCATTGAAAACAATTGAAAACGCCAGCCAGCAGCGTGAAAAAACGCTTTGGTGGACAGTGGACACACGGCCTTAGTGCTGCACCAACCCACGGGGCCACTTTTATTAATTTATTTGGCCCGCCCCGCACCACTGTATATAGTTTTACAACCCGCCCCGCACCCGCGACCATTAAATAGACATACAGGGTCCGCAGGTTATGAGACGACCCGTGCATCACTAGTTGCATCACTAGGCTATCAGGGTTGTCATGTCAACAAATGCATGCGCGATGGCATCCGCTGTTGTAGGATGACAGAGCTTACGACAGTAATTGAGGACATTATTTTTTCCCAACTGTAGGGGGACCCCGAGCAAAAGTTACCCAGTGCAGATTTAATGTTTTTATTTTGTAAAAGAGTGGGCAAAAAGGCTTATAAACATAGAGACAACATCTTTTAATAAACAAAGACCGAAAAAAACTTTAATAAATGAATGGGCTGAGCTTTTAGCTGCAATTTCTGCTCACCTGCTTGCCACTGCTGGTCTTGTGTGTTTTCAAAGGATGGTATATTTGAGTTTGAGCTGATTTGTGTGTCCTGTCTGGTATCCACCTCAGGGTAGTTTATCTTCACTCGCTCTGGAGACACTAACAGCACATGTTAAACATTAGTATTTGACTATAAACATTACTGGTTTTATTTACTACTACACTACAGTGTAATGTAGTTTTAAAGCTGATACTCACCTGTTCTTCTTTTCTTTGGTGAGACCAAGGGCAAAACATCATGCCGTGTCAGAATCCGCAGCAACTGCAATAAAGGTCTGAGGTTTCCCTCACTTAAGTACCCTCGCCTCTCCAACTCCAACAGCAGTTCAACGCCACTCTTGGGTCGGTGGCGACAGGCGACCGGGCACGGCTCATTCTGCGGCTGTATTCTTCGCCATGTCTTCAGAAGCCGAGGAGATGGAGAATTACCCTGTGGAGGTCCATCAGGCCCTGGAGGTAAATCTTCAGTCCATCCCTCTGGATCGAGGGGATGTTTTCCAGGATAGGTTTCATCCAGGAGAAAGGACAACACCTCGACATCAGACTCTGTGAGTTGGGAGCCCACGATTTCAAAGATCTCATGGAGGGACAGCATCTCATAGTAGCTCATGCACTCAGTCTCCTCCCAGTAAAGGGAATATCTAGTGCACTGCGCTGAAGCCATGAAGAAATGTCTAAATGCGTCTGGTAAAGAAGAACGTGGACAAATACGCGTGAGTTATATAATTAAAAGTTAATAAAGGACATACTGATTAAAACACAAAATAGACTGGGGTTCAAGATTATAAAAAGAACAGTACAAAGCAGTTAAACAATCACGCTAAATCTCACATATCTTAGCCTAAGAGCTAGCTATCGGAATCGATTGTGGATTAAAATAAAATTACTATAACACGTTTAAATACAATGTTTGTGTCTCAAATGAGTACAAAAACTACACAGAAAGATATTTACACGTTCGTCGTGGAAACAGCGCAGTTATTTTGATTCGAACAGCGTTTCTGTGGTGATCCGCCCTCAGTCAGTCCGTCGGTCCGTCCCTCAGCCTTTCCAACTGCTGTCAAACGTTCCTCCTCTCGCGCAGTGTCACGTGTCCTCCTTATGTAACGTCACGTTTGAGAAAAGATAACAGAAGCCCTAAAGCCGAAGTGATAAAAAAGACCCTCAATTATGTTTTATTGATAAACCAACAAACAAAAAATTCAATTATATGACCAAATAATACGGTTGAAAGACCAAATTTTTTTCAATTGTTTGCGTTCGCTATGTCAGCTGACATTCCTGCAGCTGACTTCCGCCTCCATTACTAGATTTTTCCTTGAACTGACCTGACCTGACATCACACTGCACCAAAACCACCAAAACACTCGACGTAAAATAATAATCATGGATAAAACCAGACGCACAAGAATGTTACATGCTGCACACAGCATACGAGTGCACTTGTTATCCACATCATCGTATATTAGCTTCCGGTAGGAATTGTGTTGTTTACAACAATGTATTCTGTATCTATTTATTTTTATATTTCGCTGTATAGGCTTACGCATATTTAAGGTCCAGCAATCTTACCTATACCACTAACTGTTTATCTGGATTGTGATAAATCTTGTGCCGACTGCCGACCCTTCCAAAAACACCACCCACTCAACTGGTAAACAACACTCAAGCGTCTACAGTTTTTTTTTTTTTCGTGGACTGATCCCCGCACAGTCGGAGATCGTCGTATGTGTGAGGAAAGTCGCTCGCATATGATTTGTAGATCGAGGCTTCAAGTCAACAAACCATTCACGTGTCACGTTTGTGATATAATTTTTTTTTACAGTCTTTGGATCATGCGCAAAATGTCGCCATATTGTGAAGGGAAATTAGAAACACATACGAGTAATGGAGCTCTTGCTCTGAAATTATTGGTTTTGTATATAGCTTTTTTTTTTAGCAAAATAATTTCAGTGATTTATTTTGTTTTTACAAAATATTTTACAAAACAACTCTATTGCTATGATGAATTATTACATTCATAATAGCATAAAATGAAAAAAATATACTCTGGACAACAAGAAAAGGATTCAAAAATTCTATACATCCGTTTCGCTTATATAGATCTGCTTTGCTTTCTGTGATTTATTTTGTTTTTACAAAATACATTTCACAAAACAACTATATTGCTATGATGAATTATTCACAATAGCATCAAATGAAAATTATCAAAATTATACCATAATTCTACCAGTTTCTGTAAAATAAATAGGGAATAACACCACACAACAATTCCTAGACTTTATTTTAAAAACTATTATTTATTTAAAAAATGTGATAGGCTTCTGACAAGTTACTTTATGAGGATAACAGTTTGTCAAGCACATAAACATCCTTGTGGCAGTTGTAAAACATGCAGCAACGTTTCAGCAATTCCCTTTTTACAAAAATGACATATGGTTGTGTTTCATTTATGTTGTAAAATGTAAAACCTAACACTATACACATCACTTAATTCATACATTTTCAAACCTTTATTTTAAGACCCATAAATGCTTAGCCTTCCTAGACTGGCCTACGTAATTTTTAACAGCTATATAATATTACGTATAAAATATTATTATAATATACAATATAATACTTTATATGTTTAATTCATATGTGAATACTACCGCTTTGTCTCGTAGACCGCTTTGTCTGCCTTGACAGTTTCGTCCATGTCACTAGGAGGCAGTCGTAAGTTCGACTCATGATGACGTCTACAGAAGAAGATCGACGTAAACAGCTAACCACATCATATCCGCCGCCGTTCATCAACACTGAACACATCTACAGAAAGTAATGTGAGTAATAATTTAGTTTTAGGATTTATTTGCCTCTCAGTTAACTGTTTTTAGCAATATCTGAATTTATTGTCGCTTTTCAAAAGCTCACTTTTATTATTTGTTTATAGTTGAGGCGTAAATCAGCATTATTTAATAGCGCGTTTGCGTTACATATTTGATAAACAAACTTTGCGGAGTGTTTTTGTACCAACCTGTCAGAAATATCTTGTTTTTAAATGGTGTAAGATGTCCTAATTTATTATGTTTTTGGACGAATCTGACGTAATGCAGCAGCTTAACAAACTTGTTCATCCGGATTCTTTCTCGTTGTGGATGCAGTTTCTGTACCAGCCCATGAGTGACATCGATTTTCCATTAGCTCACATGATGTCATTTAAAACATTTATAACTTGCTGCTCAGTTGCAGTGATTTTCCTAAGCGAGGCAACGTTAGCTAGAATAATGATGAAAGCTATATTGGGAACTCACTGTTAAAGATTGCATTCTGTACCGTGTGGTACACGTGCACCTTATAAAAGCCCTGTACTGAAACGTTTCGGTACGAATACGTGTACCATTACACCCCTAATATTATATATATATATATATATATATATATATATATATATATATATATATATATATATATATATATATATATATATATATATATATGGATTTAACATCGAAATGTAACATCTTATTTTAAAATGTATGTTAATGCAACCTCCGTTTAAACACTTTAGTCAGTTCAAGGTAGTGTTGTCACGATACCAAAATTATGACTTTGATACGATACCAAACTAAAATACCTCGATACCGATACTAAATCGATACCAAGGTTAAAAAAGAAAAAAAAAAAGAAAAAAAATTAATATGACAACAGAACTTATTATTCTTTGTTTTTTTTTTTTTTACTAAAATTAAGTGGCCAGCATATTCCTTATGGTTGGGCAAAGTTTTGATTGTAATGATCCTGATTCCGATTCTTAGGGTGCTTTCACATCTCTAGTTCGGTTCATTTGGTCCGAACCAAGGGCAAACAATTATACATTGTTGCATTTTTCAGCTTTTTTGGTTCCTTTTCACACCACACTGATTGCTTTGGTCCGAACCAGTTGAAACGAACCAAAACGCAAGCACGTGACAACATCCACATCACTCATTGGCCATGGCGTATTTCCTTAACTGCTTTTCGATTGGTCAGAATTTACGTGTGGGAAAATTCCAACAGAAGAGGCAAAGCCAGCAAACTATAATAACACTATGGAGAGACGACTGCGCGGGCTGGTTTTGTCCCTGGCCATAATCTACTACACTGTGTATTTACCACAGTATGCAAATACCTTTATAATGAAGCGCAGATGCGATGTGAAAACAACGTTCTAATTAGGGTTGGGCATCGAGAACCGGTTCTAACTTGGAACCGTTTAAAAAATAACGATTCCATTGGAATCGTTTAGAAAATTTATTTTCGGTTCCGATCTTCGGTTCCAAGCGCGCAAGTTTTGGTTTCCATGGCCACCTGATTTCCGGTGCTTGCGCGCCCGCTTGTTCTTTTAGTCATGGAAGCCCGGTAAGCGGCTCTGAAGTGTGGATTTATTTCACTTTTAAAAGCCTGGGTCGGCACAGTGCAACTAGTGTTGTCAAAAATATCGATACTGAAATATCTGAAAAGATACGATAGCCTGCTCAGCCTACACAATCGATCCCAGCTGCTGTCCTCTCCTCTCCTCTCTGACCGACAGCGAGTTGACACGCAGCCGCATATTCTCACTCAGCCGGTTAACCTCTGAACACGACGGACGCGCGTTCTGCTGGACTATTCCTTACGACAGCGTGTTAGTGTTTGTGTGTGATCGGTCTGAATTTCGCGCGGGATTGCACATAATTCTACGAAATCCCCGCAGATTTCAAGCTCACATCTGAAGCGCACGCACACACATAGCCTACCGTAATAAAGCCGCCCCTGACATACAAGTGCAAATATTCGCTTCTTTTTACAGCTTATTATTGGTCAAATACACTCAAACAAATTCTCAGTGCACATTTTGAACAGTATGTAAACACAGTCTTAAACAATTCAGGAAGAAATGAAGAATGAGTAACAGGAACAGTGTTCAGGATCCATGAGTGAGGCAGTTCTTAAAGGGACCGCAGTCATTTGTTATCCAAAGTCAAACTACAAAAAGACAAACGATCACACTGCTCTTGACTGATCAACTTGTCTAACTTTAATGGTTTTATATGAAACTATTTTTTTTTTTTGCAAAAACATAATCCAATGTTATTTTAAATTTATTTAGCCACTTTGTGTTTTTTTATTCAGTTTCTTACCTGAATGTTAGACCTACCTGAAAAAATTAAGCAGTCTATTTCATTTATATATTTTATTCTATTGTATTTATTTGTGCTATTTTTTGTAATAGCCTATGTATGTTTGTTTATTCAATTTAACATTCAAAATCAAGCTTACTTGTGCTGTGTGTAAACTATTGCAACACAATTACCCCGTTGTAAAAAATACATTGAGTTAACAAAAGTTTGTGAGATATTTTAATAGTAATTGATCAATGTTTATATATGAGAAGAAGCTTAAAAGCTTTATCATATAAAGTGATCTCTTCAGAAGAAATGTTTGATTGCCTAGACTTTCAAAAGACAGACAAAAAAAAAAATTATATAAAAATATCTAATTGACAGTATATGTAGCGTCCCCCCCCCCCCCCCCCCCGTTGTATTGAAAATAGCATTGAATATCGATGTGACACGTTTTGACTCCACCCCTCAAAGAATCGGAATCGAGAATCGAAAAGAACCGGAATCGAAAGTAAGAATCGGAATCGGAATCAGAATCGTTCAAATCAAAACGATGCCCAACCCTAGTTCTAATGCACTGCAAACGGCGAGTGCGCATTGCTCGTCACTTCAAGAGGAGGCGTGCATTAATTATTAACTCTTGACATGCTCATCTTCCGAAAATATTGTCAACGATCTATCAGGTAAAAATGTGGGGAACGCTGCATAAACTGCATGTCAAATAGATATTTTTTGTATAATATTTTTTTTGTCCGTCTATTTAAAGTCAATCAAAAATTTCTTCTGAAGAGATCACTATATGATAAAGCTTTTAAGCTTTTTCTCATATATAAACAACAATACAGTAACAATAGGAAACTCCAAGTACCATGTATAACCAAAACACCGGATAGTATACTGGTTTTGGTTTTGTCGGAGAGAAAGAATAGCGTTCGTGCTTGCGGTTGCCAGCTTTCAGTCATTTAAATCCTCCACTCAGAGCTTTTCTGTGAAAAGAGTACGTATACTATCCAGTGTTTTACCTAAACATTTGCAATCTGGAAACCATATGCATGCGCGCGGATCTGAAAACACCAATAAACAAGTAAGCTGCATTTTAGCAATCTCCTTTTGAGATTTTCTGCTTAAAGTGTCATTCAGTCGATCTGTGTTTTAGTTAGTTATCTGATGCTTTAAAAACGGGGGGTGTGACGTCATGATTGACAGCTGAGACTGACGTCTTCTCTGAGTGAAGTTGTGACTGAGGCACCAACAGAATTTTTTCGGAATTTATGGGAGCAGATTGGAGCTTTAGCTTTAATTTCTACATTTCCATAACTGTTTATTTTACACCAACATAATTAATTGTTCTGCATCTGTGAGAGTGTGGGCAGGCTTTTGATATCGCAGCTGTCCTTCCTGCTCTACTTCTTGCGCTCTCCTGCGCAACTCCGGTCCCGAAATTGCTACTGCGCAGACTCCGTCCCAAGATGTCAGCGCCGTGCACCCCCGCCTGAAAGCTTCAAATATGGCAAGCGGAAACGGATGATGTCGAGTCGTCCATATTTTTTTACGGTCTATGGTCAGGACGGTCAAGACTCACGAAGCACTTCGCTGAACAACTGAACTGCTGTGAGCTGCTGAAATAAGCCAATCAGAGTAAAGCTCAACATTAATATTCATGACTGTTCCAAATATGGCAAAAACAGAGCATTACATCCTAGGGACAATTTCTAGCAATGTAAATGGACCTGTAAAACTGTATTTAGACAATGTTTGCCCTTAAATAAGCCAAATAACCTCTATGTAGATATCAGAGAACAATTTGTTTCAAATATATTGTTTCAACTCATTCTAGGGCACCTTTAAAAAGTAATTAGTAAGAAGTAATGCAATACTTTTAGAGAGACTAATTAGTACGATAATATAAACACACTGTCAAAAATGTAATCAGTAGCTAGTAATTAATTACTTTTTTAGAGAATAGTAGCACTAATATTTGTATAGTAGGGATGAACCGGCATGGAAATTTCACATCACGGTTATAGTGACCCAAATTATCACAGTTATCAATATTATCACGGTTTTGTTCAAAAAGAACCAAAGAACCAAGTTTTATATTTGAAAATCAACAAACAACAAATAAATCAAGCAGCTCTATGCACTTTTAAAAAGCAAGATTATATTCTGTGGGATTTCCTTAGATTGTATTCAAGGAAATTATATATTTTCCTTATTTCCTTATTGGCCGTCGTCAAAGCACCACATAATGAATAAATAATAATTGGTGTAAATACAATCTCTAATATTATCTCTATAAATATGTTCAAGCAATATTCTCATCAGTGTCCCATCAGCTATGACGCATTTAAATCTAGCATATTTTGTGTACAAGCCCAAACAGTATCCCAGTAAAAGAAATCATATGCATATTTTCATTTGATTTGACAGTTTATTTTTAAATATCAAATATCCAAAAGGTGTGCATTATACCCGACACCTAGATAAACACTTTACAGTCAGTTTTATACAAACGCGCATACCAATGTTGTAACTTTAGAGACGATAAATTTGCGAATCTCGAAATTCAAGCCAACTTTATGCCAGTCATATGAGAAGTGATATGGTTCTGCTGTGTTTGTTTTAAACTATTTTCGCTGCTGAAATAGGCTATAACAAAAACATTCAACCCCTGACTGTATGCTGAATGAATCTCCTGCGTACATCGCACGATCATCTCTGCTTTGATTGCAGATTACAGTGAGTGAGAGCGCGCTCTGAACAAAACTCTGGTTTATCTGAATGATTATTAGACATTGCATTCATAAACTCAATAGAAACACGTGCAATAGGTTATAATGCGCAACGCGGTTATAACAGATGGCTTTTGAGAAGCCTATAATAAGTAGGTGACTAGACTATAGCAACAGCGACGTGAGTGACTGTGTTACACGCCACAGCCGAAATACACCAGACAAACGGTGGGTGTTGATGTCGAGCCCTGATTATTATTCCTTAAATGTCACCCTAGTCATGTCTTAACGTGCTTGTTCGTCTTTGGCTCAAGCTTCACGTTATTATTTCCCAGACGTAGGTTTGGTATTGAGCTCAAAGTCCGCCTGCCTTGCGTTCACAAATCTTCGCAGATTTGAAGTGTTTCCCCATTACAGTGACTTTCTTCTCTTCTGGCATGTTCTGCTGCAGATAGGGTAACCAGAGCATCTTCGATTCATTTTCCCTCAGGACTTTTGTAAAAGTCAAAATATAGCCACACCTTAAATGTTGTACTTTTAGAAGGCTGGAAAATCTCCCGGTGCTCTTCTCAATCAGAAAACAGCGTTTTCTGTCACCAAACTGGATAGGATTTACCACGAGTTTTCAAAACTGTGTTATTTTCAAAAATAATCACTGACAGTTTTAATGATAATTGAATTTTAAACAATATTACTAACCATCAGTACATTTTATCGTGGTTTATCTTGAAACCGGTAATCATTTCATCCCTAATGTATAGTGAACCTATATAATATATGCATTCTTAAATACATTGGAAATGGATCATTTAACAGTTAAAGGAACTGTATGTAAGAAATGTTTTTCAATTAGTCATAAAATGGCGCTGATATGTCACTAGACATTAAGAAATCATGTTCATTTCAAATACTTATATCACTGACAACAGTACTCCGGACAGGATATTCTCATTTAAAAGTTGTTGTTGCAGCCCTCAACTGATGTTGATGTTGACATGTGTTTTGGCCTGAAGCACCACCCTCCACCTATCTACCAATCACAAAGTGTTTCAGCATCCGGGTTGCCAGCTATACTATAGTTACCACAGCTGCAGCTACATCATTCCTGCTGGATCCTGCAGGCTATCTGGCAACCTCGAGTCAGGGGGAGGGGGAGAGGGGATAGTGATTGCTGTACCAGTTTTGGCCACAATCTTACATTGACTTCCTTTAACATTATTCCTGCTAATTTAAGATCTGTGTGTTATTAGAAACGTTGATATGGATGGAAAAGCAAGTGACCCCTTTAGCACTGAGGCAGAACAGCTTCCTGGGGCAGGAGTAGTAGGGAGGTGAGTCTATCAACATTGAAATATACACTCAATAATTTCCTTTCATTCTTATTCATGTTTGTCATTATATTAAATTAAACATGGTTGAATGTGATGTTTTATGAGTTCTTATTACCTTGGACTGTTATGATGCTATTATTTTTATTGTATATTATATTAGTACTCTGATAATTATATTTTCCTGTCTATCTCGGACATCAGGCTTTGGCTGCCCAAAGGTCTGTCTGGTAGTGTGATTAAGGATTGGGTGGACCGCAGGCGGAAGTCCATCCGTCCGTGGGCCGGGTTTGTAGACCAGCGCAAGTTCTCCAAACCTCGGAATTTTGGAGATCTGTGCCAGCGTGTGGTGAGGAACCTGAACACTTATCACAGCAACTACACCTTCATCTTCATGGGACTCATCCTCTACTGCATGTAAGGAACTTCTTGCTGAATCATGAATTTTGAGTACAAATAAGGTCATATTTAGCAATGTGATTTAATTTTTATACAGCTTACAATATAAAAAGGTCCACTGTAGAAATAAATATGCAAGAGACAAGCCTCTGTTCTTATGTACACAACATGGGTGTGTGTGTTTAATTTTCTCTGAAGGTCCACATTCACACAACCACATAAAACACTCACAGGAAGTTTTAAACGGATTGTTCTCCACAAAAATTAAAATTCTCCCATTAATTACTCACCTTCATGTTGTTCCAAACCCTTAAGACTTTTGTTTAGCTTCAGAACACAAATTAAAATCTTTATGATGAAATCTGAGAGATTTCTGTCCCTTCATATTGACAGCTATTCAACTGACACTTTGACGCTTCAAAAAGTTCATAAAGTGATTGTGAAACTAAACCATATGAATTGAGCAGTTTTGTCCAAATATTCTGAAGAGACACGATTGCTTTATATGAGGAACAGATTTAACGTAGGCTTTTATTCACCTATAAACATTGATCAGTGAAGATAAACAGAAGCTCAACTGAACTGCTGCGTAACACGAGAATGAACCTCATTGGTTCTTGCATGTCAAGCGAACATGCTTGGTCTTCTGTTTACTATAACTGAAAAGTTTCAATAAAGTGTAAATTAAATCTGTTCATCATATAAATCGACTGTGTCTCTTTATAAAACTTGGACTGAACCGCTCGATTCATATGGGTTAGTTTTACAATCTCTTTATTAACTTTTGGAAGCAAATGTCAGTTACGTAGCTGTCTATGGTGGGATAGAAAGCTCTCAGATTTCATCAAAAAGATCTTCATTCTAAAAGATGAATAAAAGTCTTAACAGGTTTGGCATGACATGATGATGAGTAATTAATGACAGAATTGAACTATCCCTTTAAAGTGTTCAAATAAATAGCTAATTAACAGTTTTCTCTGTTGTTTTCTCCTTTAGTATCAGTTCCCCTATGCTCTTGATTGCTTTGGGAGTGTTTGCTGGTGCCTTCTACATAATCCACTTGAAAACACTGGAAAAGAAGCTGGTTGTTTTTGGTAAGAGAGTGAGATTTAGTTTAGTTTAAGGCTATATGAGGATACATTGTCTACATTAATCCAGATACTTTTGAAAATGCATTTTTTCCTTCCTCTACATTTTGGTCTTCTGTCCATACACTTTCCCAAGAGGATACATCTGAAAGAAAAAAAAAACAGTTTTCATGTTGTTGTGGAGAATGTGTAAACAAAGATGCACGGTTGTTGTTTAGTCCTGTGACGCATGTTGTAATGATTGATATCTGTTTATACCAGTATGAGCTTTTCACTTTTACAGTGTTGCTCAAGATAAATGTTACTTTTTGTACAATTATCTTCATATTACATTCCTGCAAAGATGACAGACAATTGCCTTGCAATTGCTGTCCTGTGGATTGCAACTGCTTTTTAGGTTATACATTGGATGGGTGATTATAAAGGTGCATTGTGATAATTTTAGCTGCATCTAACGCCCACCGCTCACCGCTCCCTTTCGAAGTACATAGAGAAGCTACGGTGGCCGACACAGGACAAAGGTGTCGTTGTCTGAGACAGCAGACAGTAGCTAGCACTCCGTAGAGCAGTTTGTCCATTTAGGGCTACTGTAGAAACATAATGGCACAAAATGGTGACCACTGTAAGAGGACCCATGGTGTATGTAGATAAAAATGGCTCATTCTAATATAATAAAAACATAACAGTTCATTATAAACGGATTTATACACCACTGAAAACATAGTTATGTACACTCACCTAAAGGATTATTAGGAACACCTGTTCAATTTCTCATTAATGCAATTATTTAATCTCCCATTCACATGGCAGTTGCTTCAATGCATTTAGGGGTGTGGTCCTGGTCAAGACAATCTCTTGAACTCCAAACTGAATGGCAGAATGGGAAAGAAAGGCAATTTTGAGCGTAGCATGGTTGTTGGTGCCAGACGGGCTGGTCTGAGCATTTCACAATCTGCTCAGTTACTGGAATTTTCACATACAACCATTTCTAGTGTTTACAAAGAATGGTGTGAAAGACAACAGTCTTGTGGGCGAAAATGCCTTGTTAATGCAAGAGGTCAGAGGAGAATAAGCCGACTGATTCATGCTGATAGAAGAGCAACTTTGACTGAAATAACCACTCGTTACAACCGAGGTATGCAGCAAAGCATTTGTGAAGCCACAACACGCACAACCTTGAGGTGGATGGACTACAACAGCAGAAGATCCCCACCGGGTACCACTCGCCTTCACTACAAATAGGAAAAAGAGGCTACAATTTGCACAAGTTCACCAAAATTGGACAGTTGAAGACTGGAAAAATGTTGCCTGGTCTAATGAGTATCGTTTTCTGTTGAGACATTCAGATGGAAGAGTCAGAATTTGGCGTAAACAGAATGAGAACATGGATCCATCATGCCTTGTTACCACTGTGCAGGCTGGTGGTGGCGGTGTAATGGTGTGGGGGATGTTTTCTTGGCACACTTTAAGCCCCTTAGTTCCAATTGGGCGTTGTTTAAATGCCACGGCCTACCTGAGCATTGTTTCTGACCATGCCCATCCCTTTATGACCACCATGTACCCATCCTCTGATGACTACTTCCAACAGGATAATGCACCATGTCACAAAACTCTCCATTTCAAATTAGTTTTTTGAACATGACAATGAGTTCACTGTACTAAAATGGCCCCCCCAGTCACCTGGGGCCTTATTTATAAAACTTTGCGTAGGATTTGCGTCATAAGTGGCATATGGATGAAACATAGGACGTGCGCACGCACAGAAATATTCGGATTTATAAAACCGATTTATAAAACCACATCCTACACAGTTTTACCTTAATAAATCAATTTTAAATGTAGCACAGCTTTTGCGGCTTCACGTCACGCCCATAGTTGCCGATAAATAGTCAGTGACATGCCCACAAGTTAATATTTATCGATTGCGAAATCATGGCAAACACAGAGAGGAAAAAACGTAACTTCATTGAATGTGAAGTAGAAGTTATCGTTGGAGAGGTGAAAAAGAGGAGAAAAATGTTGTTTGGAGGGCACAGTGTGGGCATTACTAATGGCAAAAAGGCCTGGTGTACGCCTTTTGTGCATATGCAACGTTTATAAATGAGGCCCCAGATCTCAACACAATAGAGTATCTTTGGGGTGTGGTGGAACGGGAGCTTTGTGCCCTGGATGTGCATCCCACAGATCTCCATCAACTGCTAGGACCAACATCTTATCAATTTTGGCCAACATTTCTAAAAAATGCTTTCAGCACCTTGTTGAATCAATGCCATGTAGAATTAAGGCAGTTCTGAAGGCGAAAGGGGGTCAAACACAGTATTAGTATGGTGTTCCTAATAATCCTTTAGGTGAGTGTATATTATATTGGATTTTTTTATTTGATATATCCTCATAAATATTACACACAACACCTTTAAGTGTGACCTGGACGTAGTGGTGTGATATTACAATGATTGTGCCAGAAGAATAGTGTTAAAGTCTGGTCTCGGTATCATCTCAGCATGCTTTTTTTTCTCTTTTACACATATGCAGTAAGATGATTTATGTCAAGCATTTTAGTGTGGACAGGAAACTTTTGAAAAAGGCTTAAATGCTAGTGTGGACAGAGCATTTTGAAATGAAAATGTAATTTTAATGATTAATGCCTGTTACGTCATTTGATTTGTTTGCTTATAGTGCTAGAGTTTAATTGCTAAGTATTTGATGTAATGCAAGTGCTCTAATGATCTATTAAGCAAACTCTCATTTCTTTCTCTCAGGTCGTGAGTTGACTCAGGGACACCAGTTAGGTTTAGCAGGAGGGGTTTCCTTCCCTGTGTTCTGGCTGGCAGGGGCAGGATCTGCTGTGTTTTGGATACTGGGTGAGTTTTTCACCTTCATCTCATTCTATTTGTGCCTTTCCCCAAACAGTCTTTTTGAAACTCTCTGACTCATTTTATTCAGGTGCCACACTAGCTGTCATCGGGTCTCATGCGGCCTTTCGGGAGCTGGAGTCGTCTGACATGGATGAGCTGCTCATGGAATCTGTTTAAATCTTTCACCTTTGACCTTTTGGCTCGCGTTAACCGAAAATATCTGGCCTCATCATTTACAATGGCCACATATTGGTTACACTAATTTGACAATACTAGTTTATTCACAGATTGGCCAGCAAAGAAGACTGTTAGACGGACATCACCCCGAACAGATCAAGCACATTAAAAGACCTCAAATGCCTTTACTGGTACCTATTGGATATCATGTTCATTTCGTTACATTATTTATTTCCTAAATATCATCAAAGCACAAACTAAATGCACTGTGACTCAAAGCAAAAAATGCAGTTTAGAGGCACCATTTACCCAATCCTGATGATAGCTAATGTTATGCCATCTTATCCAAAATAGTGGGGGGAAAACCTGACTACAAGAATGTACTGTCTTGACAGTTTCTTCTATCTATCTATCTATCTATCTATCTATCTATCTATCTATCTATCTATCTATCTATCTATCTATCTATCTATCTATCTATCTATCTATCTATCTATCTATCTATCTATCTATCTATCTATCTATCTATCTATCTATCTACACACACACATTTGTCTTGGGCCCTTATCTCTTAAGTTGTTACATCAGTCTTGTTAGGACAGTATCACATACATGATTTAATAACTGCATGTGTCAGCAAATATAGTGTATTATTGCTATTCAATGTAATCAATGCCAATATTCCCAGTGGAAGTTTTTTTTTTTATATTTTCTCATTTTATGGAAATGTATTGTCTTTTATTTTACAACTTGCTTCTGTTTTGTCAATGAATGGGAAGTGCAATAAAATGCTCAGCCTGTATGATACCTTTAAGTCTATTATTTATTTAATGGCCGCTCATGAGAAAGTAAATAGATTTATTGTCTGGTTTCATCTTTTGGGTCCTTTTTTTTCACATCACACACATTTGATGTACATGGCCTGTTTTTATGACAGCAGTCCAGTGACAGTCCATCTAATTTTTAAGTTGCCATAGTGATGACCTTGAGTGCAATCTTTCTCTCCTTTTAAGCACTGCGGCAAGAGCAGCGATCGATATTCCATTTACGGGAGGGAGGGAGAAAGAGCACTGCAGTGAGCCCATAGCATTCACCCAAGGGACATTACGGATGTGCCCGTGTGTGTGTGTGTTGGGCAGCCCAGTTTTGCAAGTCAGTAGTTTGCAGTGACATAAATGTATGATGAATGCTGCAGGCAGCAGATTTCAGTCGCTCTCTGCTGTGGCCGAAGAAGATGGTTTTGTTTGCCAATTGCCATCATTGAGATAAATAGATAAAATCGTGGCTAATGTTGGTGTATTTGTTAATTTTATGTTCATGATTGGTTTTCAAGTTACCGAAATAATGTATATGTAAAAAAAAAAAAAGTAATTTTATCAATACACCCTACGCAGAAGGTTTAGCCCATAAGTTCTGCCATAAAAGACAACCGGATGAATATTATAGGAAAATAGAATATCAAAAAATAAAATAAACAGGAATGCGCTACATCATTTTATTTTTTTAAATATTTTATTTAGTATTAATTGTGATAAACCTAAGAAAAGACACATTGTTGATTAATGGTTGCTCCTAAGTGTTTAGTGAGCTATTAAAATGACCTTGGTCATGAAACAGATAGACAGACGGCTAGATAGATAAACAGATAGACAGACAGAGACAGATAGACAGACGGCTAGATAGATAAACAGATAGACAGACAGAGACAGATAGACAGACGGCTAGATAGATAAACAGATAGACAGACAAAGACAGATAGACAGACGGCTAGATAGATAAACAGATAGACAGACAGAGACAGATAGACAGACGGCTAGATAGATAAACAGATAGACAGACAGAGACAGATAGACAGACAGCTAGATAGATAAACAGATAGACAGACAGAGACAGATAGACAGACGGCTAGATAGATAAACAGATAGACAGACAGAGACAAAAAGACAGATGGCTAGATAGATAAACAGATAGACAGACGGCTAGATAGATAGACAGACGGCTAGATAGATAAACAGATAGACAGACGGCTAGATAGATAAACAGATAGACAGACGGCTAGCTAGATAGACAGACGGCTAGATAGATAAACAGATAGACAGACAGAGACAGATAGACAGACGGCTAGATAGATAAACAGATAGACAGACGGCTAGATAGATAGATGGCTAGATAGACAGAGGCAGACAGATGGCTAGATAGATAAACAGATAGACAGACAGGCAGATAGATAGATAGATAGACAGACAGACAGACAGACAGACAGACAGACAGACAGATAGACAGACAGACAGACAGACAGATAGATAGATAGATAGATAGATAGATAGATAGATAGATAGATAGATAGATAGATAGATAGATAGATAGATAGATAGATAGATAGATAGATAGATAGAACTGTCACATCTCATATTACAATTCTTGAAGTCCCCCCACCCCACACACAACTTGCAAAGGATTGTTTTGTTAGATCTTTGAAGCTGTAAGAAATGTGGAAAATAAAGAGACAGGCATCACTTGGTAGTATTAAATGTACTAGATGTTTTATTGGATTTGACCTTTCATATGCATGTTTCTACCAGTTGTTTTTGTCCTTCTGTCTTTAGTCTGAACATCCACACGTCTGTCATATGAACAGCCAATGGCCGACTGCAGCAGCACACTCGTTGTCCCTCATCAAACACACACACGCAGACACTCACGCACATACAGACCACATGACCCAATACTGCTTCATTCCGATGGCATCTCCTGATAAACCAGCGGCGGAACCCACACACACCAGGCTCAATTGGTAGGTCCAAAGTTTGAAGTTGAGATAAAATTGGTTTCTCAAGTGAGATATTCGGAGAACAAATGGTTAAAGTTGATATGACACCTTCAACAAAACAGCTAATTTAACTGGGAAACAATAAAACCTGGTGTGTTTAGGTCCCTGACGGCAGTTGGATTTTATCCCAGAGACGCTGTTCAACATCATACTAGTTTTCTGTGCAAAACATGATAGGAATCTGACTTGCTTCCTCTATGTTTCACTCATATGAGTTAAAACATACAAGAGAATATTTTTTGTACTGTGTTTCTGTGTTTCTATCTTCCAAGATTTTGCTTCATTTGTTTAATCAGATGTGGTATTGTTTACATTTTCCCTAAAACACGGAGATTGACAGTGTTTTGAAACATCTGGGGTTATTGTAGCAGACAAACAAGCACACAAACAAAGACAGAGAGTGAACACCGATGAGAGCGAGAGAGGATGTCAATGTCAATCAAACTAAAGTAGAAAATTAAAAATTGAAATACAAATTCAAAGCCACCAAACCACCTCCTTTAGAGAGTAAAGAACATGAAATGTCCTAAGAAGCAAAAGTATTAGTCAAAGTTACTATGTTAAACGGAGTCTAGTGTGTGCATTGGGACCTAACAAGGTTTTGTGTGATCTGTGTATCCGTGTGTGACTGGAGGACAGGTCGAGGGAAAAGGCATGGATGTAAAGGATCGGTGGAGGGACGGCCTTTTTAAATAGGCGAGCGTACATACTCCCTTTTTAGCGTCAAAAGCTCCTTTCGAATCTACATAATGATTATGCAGCTGCCACTTTTAGATATATATTAGACTTTATGTACACAGCCGTGTGAAAATACATGCAAAGAGTATTATAGGAGATGGGGGGTCGAGAGTCTGGAAGGTGCTTTGTGGTTTCCTCTTTTGGGGGGGGGGGGGGGGAGAGACGTGCTATTGGCTTGAAGCTGCCGTCTCTTTGAAAGGAGGGCGGGAAAGGGTGGTTGTGCGTCTTGGTCGGGAGGAGAAGTAGTAGAACAAAATGGAAGATGTGGGAATGTGAGTAAAGAACATTTGTTGATCAATAGTATGTCTCCCTTTCCACCCATCCTGCAAAAAAGACAGAAAAAGAGCAGGAATCACTTTGAGTGTTCATTCATAGCTCTTAATTCAAACAAAGACCCTTAATGATCCAATTGCGGGACTCATATGAAGTGTGTAATTCTGAGTGTGTGTCTTTGAGGCAGTGCAGAGGAACACATACCACCGGGGTTCCGGCGCAGGAGCAGCTTTCGCACCTCATCATACACAAAGATTAAGAAACTGTATGGGAAAGCACAGAACCACCAGCTCGGCCTAAGGAGGAGAGAGACAAATGAGGAAAGACATTTTAAATGGCAGACTGCTCATAAGTACCATATACATATTGTTCATATAGCAGAATCTGAAATGTTAACATTGTATAAAGTATGCAGCATAAATATAAAGTGTATGTGTGATATATGAACACGTACTTCACATGTATTCATTATTAACCTAATTCTTTCCTGAAATATATCATTAAATCAGTTTTAGTTTGATTCGATTATTTTGGTATGATTTAAATATTTAAAGGCACAGAAACAAAAACAAAAAACAAAAAAACAATACAAAAAAAAAGAAACTTTCTTCGTGGGAGGAAAGCACACTGGTCTTTGAGGGAACCAGAGGTGGAATTGGATGTGTGAAATGTATTTTCATGTATGAATTTGTGCATGTGTGTGTGGTAAACTCACTTGAGCGGGTACATCCTGAGGGCCACATCCATGCCCGGGCAGTATGAGAGGAATGCAGCGAGAGCTGTTTCTTCAAACAGCCCAAAGATCAAAATCTTATTCCTGTAAAAGGACAAGCACAGTTACATCCAATGTTCTCATGAATACAAACACTTCCTGCACACACGCTTCCTGAACTCACTTCATGCCCTGCTGGAATACTGAGTTGCGTCTGGTCTTGCAGATGATGACATCGGCCCATTGTACAACCACAATACTGACAAAGAACGCTGTGTGACATGTGAACTCGACAATCTTCCTCTGCTCGTATGTCTGTGGATCACGAACACAACGTCTTACAACAAGCAGGGACCTCTGAGACTTGCATGACGCTAAACACTTATGACGTCACAACATATTAAAACACAAGATACCCACCCACTGCTGTCCGTAACTGTCCTCCAGGTCATTCAGTGAGCGGTCATCCCATTTGAGCCTGATACCCACCAGCAGTGAGGGCAGGAAGCCATTCTCAGCCAAAATCACAAAGTAGGCAAAGAAACCACCCAAAGCCTGGATCATACCTACACACATACACATATGCTTACTTTTTTGCACAGATACCTACAAAATATTTGTTTCTCTTTTGACAAAATAATATAAAGTAATAATAACACATTTTTAATTTGTTAAAACAATATATCAACTAACTAACTAACTAACTAACTAACTAACTAACTAACTAACTAACTAACTAACTAACTAACTAACTAACTAACTAACTAACATGTACAATAGTGTTTAAAAGTTTGGGGTCGATTAAAAAAAAGCAATAAACACATGTATTAATCAAAAACTGGTTCAATTAATCAAAAGTTACAGTAAAGACATTTGAAAGTTATTTTAAAAATTCTAATTCAGCAAAGAAAAAATGCATCAGTTTTCACAAAAATATTAAGCAGCAAAACAACACTTTTGAACAAGCTTTCAACACTGATTATAATAATAATAATACGAAGAAATGTACTGTAACTGTATTTTTGATAAATGCAGCCTTGGTGGAAAAACATTTAAAAATCGCACCAAATCCAAACTGATTTCGGTGAGATTACGGTGCGATTATAGCATACAAAAACTATATTGACTATACAATTTTATTTTACGCCTCCCTCCACTTCCCACATTTTTGTTTATTACCATGCCATTTCCAGGCCTGGAACTCAAAATTTTTAATTCCAGGTTTTCCTTGACCATAGGACCCTAGTAGCTTAGACATCTTAACTGTAGTTCTGTTGGTCTTTAAATAAAGTAAATTCTGAAGTAAAAGCTACAGCACAAGACTAACCAATTTGTCCGTAAGCAATGCTGATGAGACGCTCATTCACAAGCTTGTCTCTCTGAGGGTTCCTGGGCTGCCTCTTCATGATGTCACTCTCAGCAGCCTCATAAGCTAGAGAAATAGCAGGTACCTATGGAGGTAGGGAGACAGTAGATTTCTGTGTATTGGGTAAACATTTTATTCATATGTGTGTATATATGGTTGTGTGTACGAAGGCTGAATGTTGAGTACAGGTTATTCATTTTTTTTACAATTAAAGTGCTTACCATGTCAGTTCCCAGGTCAATACAGAGGATGGTGATGGTGCCCAAAGGCAGAGGGATATTGACGATAATGAAGAACAGGAAGGGTGTGATCTCGGGGATATTGCTGGTCAGGGTGTACGCAATGGACTTCTTCAAATTGTCAAAGATGAGTCGGCCTGCAAGGGGAGAAATGGATTTACAAATCTTGTTTGACAACATCAGTCCTGTCCACCCATGTGCTCCAATTCTTGAGATTTACGCACCTTCTTCTACTCCAGTGACAATTGAAGCAAAGTTGTCATCCAACAAAATCATGTCAGCAGCCTGTTTAGACACATCAGACCCTGAAATGCCCATAGCGACACCGATATCAGCCTTTTTCAGGGCTGGAGAGTCATTCACACCATCGCCTGTTACAGCCACAATGGCCCCCTGAGTGACAGAAAAAGATACAGATGAGAAAAGGGTAAGAAAGAAGGGTTAAATCAGGACATTACTGACATGACAAAAGATCATTAACCATATTGAATGCCAGGATATGCATTTACCTGACGCTGGCAACCCTCTACAATGATGAGTTTTTGCTGAGGAGATGTCCTGGCAAACACAATCTCAGTGTGGTTCCGCAGAACTTCATCTATTTGCTCCTGAGAATAGTCCTTCAGATCTGTTCCATGAATCACACATGCTTTGGCATCTCTAAAAAACACAAACACAAAAAAACAAATTATTAATACACTACTATATTTATTATATAAAAACTGATTAAAGGTGCAGTCATGTTGTTCTGCTAATTTTTTCATTTCAATAATAATCCACTCTATCTGGAATGTTGCACGAGGGGGACAGATATGATAATGGAAGCTTTTTTTGCTTGCAACATTCCACTAATGTGACCACACCCTCAATGCATGTTGACATGCTGTGTGCATTTACAGTGCTGGTTTACCTGGGATTGACCTGACTGACGGGGATGTTGAGACGGGCAGCGATGTCTTCCACAGTCTCGTTACCCTCTGAGATGATGCCCACACCCTTGGCGATGGCCTTGGCAGTAATGGGGTGATCTCCTGTTACCATGATGACCTTGATTCCAGCAGAACGGCACTTTCCCACAGCGTCGGGCACGGCAGCACGAGGCGGGTCGATCATTGACATCAGTCCCACAAAGCAAAGGTTGTCTGTCTGGAAATTCACATCATCTGCATCAAAGGCAAAGCCTTTTGGGTACTGGTCCTCAGGCATTAAGACATGGCAGAATCCTGTGGAAAGGAGGCAAGTTTACACTTTTTTAAATATTTTATACTATAATACACAATACAATAAAACAGTAATATTGATTTCTGTTAGAATATATTTTATTTATACCTGGAAAATATATATTTTTCACATTTTTGATCAGTAGTGCACATTATAGAAGCCCGTTTTTGCCACTAAATGAAAAAAATTAAAACAGTAATTGCAACTTTTTATCTCAGAATTCTGACTTTATAACTAGCAATTGTGAGGGAAAAAGCCAGAATTCTGAGATAAAAAGTCACAATTACTCTAAAATGTTTTATTTAGTGGCGGAAACCGACTTCCATAGCACATACTTTAATATAACGTTTTATATTATAAATATATATTCTTTTATATTAGAATGAAGAAAGAAACCACAGAGTGCTATCAAAGTCTAGAAAGTGAACCTACAATTTTGACCTACAATGCTGTGATTGACCAATCAGAACTGAGTATTCCAGAGTGCTGTGTAATGATACCATATATTACGCACCCAGCACTCTCTCCCCAAGTCCTCCAAGCTCCAGGTAGGCATTTTGGAAGGCCTCTTTCATCTCTTCATCCATGGGCTGCTCTTTACCCTGCAGCATTATGGTGGAACAACGATCTAGGATGCGCTCTGGCGCCCCCTTCATCACCAACAGGTAGCGGTTATCGTTGGGGTCTTCCGTCTCATGGATGGAGAGCTGGGGAAATATGTAAAGATGGATAAGAGGGAATTGGTGGAGTTTTGGTTCTTTGCCACTGTCGCCTTTGGCTTGTTGCTCAGTTGGGGACACTAAAATTATGATCCAAATTATTCAACTAAATATAAAAATAAAATAAATTAATTAGGTCTTATTTAATTCTATAAACTATAATACTGATCTGCCAACATTGTCGCTCTATGATAAATTAAAATAAGCTGATAACATCACTGTTTTCTCCAGAACGAAAATTTGTCAGAACAGACACAATTTTGTTGCAATATTGTCCTGTTTGATACTGTGAAGTTGCTTTGAAGTAATCGTCATTGTAAAAGCGCCATATAAATAAAGTTGATTGATTGATTGATTGAATTGCTGGTGGTAATGCTAGTCACTGTTTTCATATCTGGCACTTTCAGTTTTAGGGTTTCATGACACAGCTCACAATTAAAATGATTTGTTTTTGACATGCTGAAGAGCTGCTTCAGACGATTTATAGGAACCAACGATATTTAAAATATTTTCATAAGAATGCATTGCAGTACACAAGTTTAATAGACTAGAGATGTTTGCATGTCATATTTTATGGAGCTTTGAAATGCTTTTCGTTGGTTGTTGAACCTCAGCTCTTCCAATGATCATAACTCAAGTTGATATTTGCTGTTCAAATCAAATACTTATGACAAACCTGATATTTGTTGGTAGAGTTGAATGGGATTTCGGCTACTTTCTTGTTCTTATCTCTCATCGTCCTGACTGAGCCACAGGACAGCTCAATACACTTAAGCAAGGCGGATTCAGAAGCATCACCCGCTACGTCTCTCTTTAGAATGGGCAAAGTATCTTGTCCTGCCTTAAACTGAGCCCTATTACACAGCGCCGCCACACGGGCCAGAGACACCCATGTCACAGAGCTCTTATCGAATGATGCACCTGCAGAGAGAGACCAACTTAGACTCAGGATGGAAAAATTGGAGTCGTAAAGTGGAAAAAGACAAAACTATCATTAGTCTCTGCATAAGAAGAAAGGAACAAACCAGATTGATCTTCAGTGGTATCGGCTTCATGGATCTGGTTGTCAAACCACATGTGTGCAACAGTCATTCGATTCTGGGTCAATGTTCCAGTCTTGTCCGAGCAGATAGTTGAGGTGGACCCAAGTGTCTCTACAGCTTCAAGATTCTTAACCAGGCAGTTCTTCTTAGCCATACGTTTAGCCGTCAGAGTGAGACACACCTGAGATTAAGAGACAATACAGAGACATTAATTCAATTGCCTTAAGGAATTTGTTAAATCAATTTATGTTGTTTGGTTCCTTTATAGTTCCAGCAACCATTGTTTTAGCAGTTTTGAGAAAGGAATGTTTGGAAGAAAAACAAATTCATTTTAATGCCAAATGATTAGGAATTAATAATTTCAATATTTGCACATGCTTTTTCATAGCCTTTTTAAATACAGTATAAATGCAACCAAATAACTTATAAATTAGGGCTGTCATGCCTAATTTTTATCGGTCATGTCTATATATTGCTGTGTTTAGTATTTCTGAATGGGTCCGTGTACTGTAGTAGGCATATGCAGTCAGGTCAAGGCGTTTTTTTGGCATCTCCATGTGGTCCTGTTAAGTATCGTAACTTGACGTGTAAAACGTAAACAAGCTCTAAACAAACTTTTGCATTGTACACACACTCTACACTGAATTCTGAAATGTTTTCTTCTGTAATGTTTTATTTTGTGTGTGCTTTGTTGAGCATAAATTTATGAATTATATGGACTCCTTATATCATTTGGTTAATAGATGACCTTTTGGAGTCTCCAAATGTCCTTTTTTGAAAAGACATTTAAATTTACCTTGAAAAAAAGCTTGCAGAAAATATATCACTTAGTATATCTTGTATACATACAAGAAACACCCTTAAATCTGATGCATAGCATCAGCAGCTGATTGGAAATGATGACAAAATAAACTTGTTAAACAAGATAAATGTCTGCTTATTTCATGGCGACAAGTATGTGATTAATCGCACAAAAGGGAGTGATTAATCGCGATTAAAAAGTGTCTTTTGACAGTACTATTATAAATCCATTGTTTGTTTTGATGCAATACAATGAAACCTGAGTCATTTGCTCGGGAATCTGACTGTGCTGAATTTTTTGGTGCATTAAAAAGAACTGGTTCATAAAGAAGTCATTCACTTCAGGATTCAGACTACACTGGTTGCATTGTATGTTTTTGATTCTTGGCTCCCAACCCTTCTGAACAGTATTCAAATGCTTAGATGTCTGCATGTGCTCACAGTGACAGTAGCCAGCAGACCCTCAGGCACATTAGCGACGATGATTCCGATGAGGAAAATGACAGCTTCCAGCCAGGAGTATCCCAAAATGATTGACAGAACGAAGAATGACAGTCCAAGGAAGACAGCCACGCCTGTGATGATGTGAATAAAGTGCTCAATCTCCTTGGCGATGGGGGTTTTCCCCGTCTCCAGTCCTGAGGTCAGCGTGGCAATGCGGCCCATCACGGTGCGGTCACCAGTGCAGACCACAATACCACGAGCAGTACCTAACAACGAAATAGAAAAAGTCAGACTTCTGAACTTAACTTTTATGTAGATAGACGTATTCAGCACTGAAGCAAATCCTGCACCTTCCACACAGTTAGTGGAGAAGAAAGCGATGTTGCGGGTTTCCAGAGGGTTGTCATGAGTGCAGTCAGGTGATCTTGTCTGAGGTTCTGATTCGCCAGTGAGGGAGGAGTTATCCACCTACGTATGATGTCAAAGACACAATTGTTAACTAGGTAGAACCACAGGTTTCACAAATTCTTGACAAATGACTGAGGTTTATAAACCAAGTACCTTGCAGCCATGAGAAGAGACGATTCTGAGGTCAGCTGGGATTCGGTCTCCACCTTTGACCTCCACCAGGTCACCTGCTACCACTTCCTCAGCATTGATCTGCATCTTCTCTCCTTCACGGATCACTAACGCTTGCTGTGGACAGAAAGAGTGTCATTTCTATTCATTTCTTTGCGTTTCTGTCTTAAAAGTTTTGCATGGAATGATGCAAGTACCTGTGGCACCATGTTTTTAAATGACTCCATAATCTTGGAGCTCTTTGCCTCCTGGAAGTAGGAGAAGCAGCCAGTGATGATGACCACGGCAGACAGCACGATTCCCAGGTACAACTGAGAGGAGACCAGAGAAAACGTATTCAGTTATCATATTCATATTTAATGCAGATTCACTGAAAGGGCAAATTTTGCAGGATATTATCGTGTGATGCATATACGCACATTATCTCCAGCCGGCTCATCTTCGGTGGCAGCCTGAATGGCATAGGCCAGGAAGCAGAGAATGGCTCCGGTCCACAGCAAGATGGAGAAACCTCCGAACAGCTGACGACAGAATTTAATCCACTCAGGTGTTGTGGGTGGTGGGGTCAGAGCATTTGGCCCATCTCTCACCAGATAGTCTCTGGCCTTTGCATTAGTTAAACCCTTTTGCAGAGAGAGAAGGACAGAGAGACCATTGTCAAAATTAATCAAACATTAGCAAACATTATTATTAATACACATTCAGTTTTATTTGAAGTACTCACAGATTGAACATATCATGTGTACTGTGTACTACTAAGGGTCTGTTATAGAAGACCACAAGATGACTTGAAAATTATTTAAAATACATTTTTATTTGTTTATTTATTAAAAAGATAAACAATTAAGTGCATCCAAAATAAAATGTTGTGTTTACATATTATATGTGTGTGTACTGTGTATAATTATGATGTATACAGTATAAATACACATATATGCATGTATATATTTAATATTTTTTTTATATTGGTACATAAAATATTTACATATACACACACATGCAAATATTTCTTAAATATGTGCTGTACATGTATGTGTGTATATGCATAATAATTATACACAGTACACACACATATATTATGTAGACACAAACATTTATTTTGGATGCGATTAATTCCGATTGCTTCACAGCCCTAAAAATTTATATTAAATAACTATAATATGGTTAACATATGGCACATGAGATGTGCAGCACAAGGGCATTCCCAAGACCAGTGAAGATGTGTTCATAAAATAAAATACATTTTAGGTGCTATTATATTTGCTTGTATAATTATTTAAAGGAAATAGTTGAATATTTAATAAATAAATGTATTAAAATGTATTATTTTATATAAACATTTATAACTTACAATTCTAAATATGAAGATGAAAAATGTGTAAATTGACATTGAAAACAGAGTTGATTAAACGTCCTGAATCATGAAGTGCCATCTACTGACACTTCTAGTTTCTATTCATTAAAAAGTTTGAAAACAAGCAGCTCTGTCATCATTACATTGATGATCTTTACCCAGTTATTGAACAGAAGCGAAACAACAATGAAATGACCTCAGCTGAACAATGACACTATTTTCTTTTAAGAGCTGCTTTCTGCAAAACAATCTGTATAGTATAAAGTGCTATCGAAATAAACGTGACTTGACCTGACTAACAGCAGGAGTACCGGAGGTATTCTACATGGAACGCAAAAAGTTTGAGAACCCATGTATTATCCAGAGTATGATGCACCCTAGTGGTCAATAAAGAGAAGTGTATCACAACATTCAATCCCAGACAAATGATGTGTTCATAAACTTAAACTTATGGGAGTATTTCCTGCACTATTATAATTTAGCAAATGTGGAAATCTGGGTTTAGCAAACACTAAATAATGTGTGAGTTTACCTGAACAATGTCTGTCTGAAATTTCCGGCATACTTCCTCAACAGACATCTTGTGTTCTGTCTGAAATGGAAGTTAAAAAGCAACATTTAACAAAGTAAAAAGGCAAAACGACTATAAATGCGCTACTAGTCCAGTGAGATTCTTACCAGGGGAACTTCTTTCTTCAGCTCATCAAGATCTTTTGCTGCCTTTTTCTTCTTTGGCGAAAGTTTATCATCTTTATCTTGCGTGGTGGCCACGCGGTAGCTATCCGACCGTCCATACTAAAACAAAAATGATAGAGGAGAGAGAGAATAATCAGTTAATCAAATTTAAAAATGTTGTTTTTTCTCTGTCTGATGTGGTTCAGTAATAATGACAAAACCACCAATGTAAGATCATTTACTCTGAACTGATATTGACTGCGGTTTGAACACTATTTCTGGTAGATGGTGGATCATGAGTGGTAACTAAACAATCTGTGGTCAACTCAAAGAGATAAAATAAAGCTAATATAATTTGCTGAAAGAATACAGATCTTCCCTCTTTTATGTTGTTCACATAAACACAGAGACATCACTATTTCACCAAAAAGACTCTGATTAGGTTGAATATGTATCTGTTTCAGATCACAGTGACATAAAAGTCTAAAATATGTAGTAAACTTGCACGCGTAAACAGTTCAGTGAGTTCACAAGTTTTAAAACAATTAAATTTTAAATCAAACTTTTATACTTTGTTCTTTATCCTAATGAAGTAAGAGCTTTGTTTTCCTCTAACAGGCAGATTATTTTTTCCAATTAAAAAGATATAACCTCAAGATAATTAGTCTTGTCTCTGATTTTGACCTTTCAGTGTACCATCATTATTCAATTCCTTCTGTAAATCCTCTTTTTCTATTGGTTGCATGTGTAATCCAATGACACCAGAAGACTGCAGCACAGAGAGCAGAGCCAAGATGGCTCCCGTGAGACTCTCAGGTGGTGCTATTTTAGTCATCACTAAAGCAGGAAACCGTGTATCATCTCTCCACACAGGCTGATCAATACTGAGCTTCCAGAAAAACTGACATGCCTTTCTCCAGGGAATAAATTACTATTTTTGTAGCACTGTCAATATGTGAAGTGTGAATTCCCTTCCAGGAAATTACTGAGGCAAGACCCTGCAACAGGAACTCTCATGTAATGTTCTGGATGAATAGAGCCCTCTGCTGGTCAATGTATGGAAAGAACCAGGCCATTTCATTAATTATGAGAGTATTATCAAAACTATACATCGATTATATATATATATATATATATATATATATATATATATATATATTGTGACGAGCACTCCCAGAGGAATCAGCGTCGCCCTGGCAATCAACGGAGAACACCTGCACATCCTCGTCACCGGCTGATCGGTCACAGCTGCTCCCCATCAGCTCGCATGCTCTTAAGGAGCACACGTTGCACTGAGACGGGGCGCTTGAAGCGAATGCAACGCTGTTCTAATCTCTGTCTCATCTCTTCACAGAAAGCAGCGAGTGACCGACAGCCCAGCCACTTTGAAGCACGTCTGGGCACCCACTTTCACTTCGCCCCGCAACGAAGAGCACGACGAGCGCACAGGGAGCACGGGCCACTAGAACACAGAGCCACACCTTTTCACCAGGCACACCACATTCCTCAATAAAACCACCCTCTGGGGCTTTGATTGCACGTACCTCTTGTCGAGTGATTCTTCACCCCGTGACAGTGGTGGAGAATGCGGGCATGACCGTGAGGAATCACCGACAAGATCACCGCCCCAACGCCAAAAAAAATAAAAAAAATAAAATAATAATAATAATAAAATAAAAATAAATAAAAAAGAATAATAATAATAATTTTCCCCTTTCTCTGTTTGTGTCACCAGCACCACCAAAGGCGGCGCGCGCGTCCCCGCGATGGAGGACGTCTTACAACGCCTCGCTGAAGTAAGCATCCGCCAGCAGCAAATAGCTGAACATCTCGCCACTCGCCTGGGTCGGACGGAGGATGACCTCGCCGCCATCCAGGCTGCCGCAGCCCAGCGCGTTCTGCTACCAGAGCCTCGGGCGCAGGCCATCCGCCTGTTACCCAAGATGACAGCTGAGGACGATGTGGAAGCCTTCCTGCAGGTCTTCGAAAACACCGCCCACCGAGAGGGATGGCCCGAGGACGAGTCGGCACGCGCGCTGGCACCCCTCCTCACAGGTGAAGCACAGAGGACTTACTTTTCGCTTCCCCTGACGAGCGCCGACAGTTATGTCGCAGTTAAACGGGAGATCCTGGCAAGGCTGGGCCTCTCCCCGGTGTGCGCCGCCCAACAGTTCCATGAGTGGTAATACAAGCCCCGGGTGCCAGCCCGTGCCCAGGCCGCCGAACTCAGCCGCCTCGCTCAGCACTGGCTGTTAGAAGGAGATCCCACCGCAGCGCAGGTAGCAGAACGGGTGGTGGTCGATCGCCTCCTGCGCGCCCTGCCTCGCGTCCAACGACAGGCCGTCGGTATGAGGGACCCACGTGACATCCGGGAACTAGTGGAGGCGATCGAGCTGGCGGATGCTGTCCATCCCAGTGGGGCAGGGGACCGCCCGACGCCATTCCCCCGGAGGGTGGTCCAAGAGCAGCGCCCGCTCGAAGGCACCTCGCGACCAATCAGCAGGCCGACGGTTCCCCCCCCACGAGATGAGCCCATGCCAAGCGCAGATCCACCATCGCCTCCGCGAGCCTGGCTGGCAGGCTGCATCCTCCATCAACGAGTGCCGGCGGGAGCCCCCGAAGCAGAGGTGAAGGTTGATGGAAGACGGCTCCGGGCGCTGTTGGACTCAGGCAGCGCGGTCACCCTCATGCAGTGGGGTCCTCATGCAGTCTGTGCGCCTGTCGAATCGGCCCGAAAAACTTCCTACCGATCACCTGTGTGCACGGAGACACTCGCCAAGTACCGGCCCGTGAGATGGTCATTTCGTCCCCCCAGGGCACCTGGCCGGTGGAAGTAGGCCTGGTGAAGGACCTTCCGGTGGCCGTGCTGCTTGGAAGGGATTGGCCCGGCTTCGAGAAGCTACTGTCCGCCTCTACGCAGCCTGCCAGCCCCAAGGGGAACCGTCGACGACCAAGGCGGCCGTCTGGACCCCGCCGCCGACCGGCCCTGCTCGTCTCCGACAGTGGGAGAGAAGGTGAGGCCCCCTCCCAATCATCTAATCTGTTTTATGATGTGTACCAACAGGCTGCTGGAGGGGGCTCCTTCGCCAAGGAACAGCGGGAGGACGACCGACTCAAGCACTGTTGGGGCCAGGTGCGAGTCGTAGATGGAGAAGACGTCCTCCCCCGGCCCCACCCTCTCCCACATTTTGTTGTCGAGAATGGCCTGCTGTATTGTGTCGCCCAGCGAAGGGGGGAGGAAAAAAAGTTTCTAGTTGTGCCTCGGGCCAAGACCGAGACCATCCTGGAACTGGCCCATTCCCACCCCATGGCAGGCCACCTCGCGGCAGCCAATACCGCTCAACGTATCCGCGATCGGTTCCATTGGCCGGGTCTGGACGCCGAAGTAAAGCGGTTCTGCCAAGCCTGCCCGACCTGTCGGGCCACGTCGCCCAGGACTCCTCCCCCCAGCCCACTCATCCCGCTGCCTATTATCGAGGTGCCCTTCGAGCGGATTGGAATGGACATCGTGGGGCCGTTGCCGAAGTCTGCCCGAGGACACGAGCACATCCTGGTCATCGTCGACTATGCCACCCGGTACCCAGAAGCAGACCCCTGCGGAAGGCCACCGCGAAGTCCATCGCCCAGGAGCTGTTTCTGCTGGCCAGCCGAGTCGGCCTCCCTTCGGAGATCCTGACTGACCAGGGAACCCCCTTCATGTCCCGGCTACGTGCTTTTCGGGATCCGCGAAGTGCCACAGGCCTCAACTGGCTTCACCCCCTTCGAGCTCCTGTTTGGCCGTCAACCTCGGGGCCTCTTGGACGTGGCCCGGGAAGCGTGGGAGCAGCAGCCGGCGCCTCATCGGACCATCGTTGAACACGTCCAGCAAATGAGGGAACGGATCGATCGAGTGATGCCGTTAGTCCAGGAACACCTCACCAGGGCCCAACAGGTGCAGCAACTTCTCTACGACTGGGCAGCACAACCACGGGAGTTTCAACCGGGAGACCGCGTCATGGTCCTGGTCCCCAGCTCTGCCTGCAAATTTCTGGCCTCCTGGCAAGGAACCTACTCCGTGGTGGAGAGGATCGGGCCAGTCACATACCACCTGAGACAGCCGGGACGACGGCAGACAGAGCAACTCTACCACATAAACCTCCTGAAGAAATGGGTGGGGACCCGGGACCAGGTAGCTGCCCTAAGCCTCACCGAGCCCGTGGTTGTGGATGTCATCCCCCACCTGTCGGCTGCCCAGAAGACGGAGCTGCAGCACCTGGTCAGTCAGTTCCAGGATGTGTTCTCCTCTCAGCCCGGGCAGACCAACGTGCTTCAACACCACATCCGGACGGCCCCCGGGGTCGTTGTTCGGCAACGGCCCTACCGAGTCCCAGAGGCTCGTTGGCAGGCTATTGAGGAAGAGGTCCAACAAATGCTAAAGTTGGGGGTAATAGAACCATCCTGGAGTCCTTGGTCCAGCCCCATCATGATGGTCCCAAAGCCGGATGGCACCCTCCGCTTTTGTAACGACTTCCGCCGCCTGAACGAAGTCTCCGAATTCGATGGGTACCCCATGCCTCGAGTGGACGAACTGCTGGACCACCTGGGAAGGGCCCGGTACATCAGTACTCTGGACCTCACCAAGGGCTATTGGCAGGTACCGCTCTCCGAGGCCGCCAAGCCGAAGACCGCCTTCTCCACCCCCAGGGGCCATTGGCAGTACTGGACCCTTCCCTTCGGCCTGCACGGGGCCCCCGCAACGTTCCAGCGGATGATGGACATCCTCCTGCGGCCCCATCAGGCCTACGCGGCGGCCTATCTGGATGACGTCGTGGTCCACTCCGAGGCGTGGGACGAACCTTTGGATCGTCTGCGGAGGGTGCTCTCGGAGCTCCGGCGGGCTGGACTTACCGCCAACTCCCGAAAATGCCACCTAGCCCTCTCTGAGGCCAAGTACCTAGGTTTCCAGGTCGGACGAGGACTGATCCGGCAGCAAGAAAAGAAAGTTGAGGCCATCCAAGCTGCCCCAAAACCCCGGACCAAGACCCAGGTACGAGCCTTCTTGGGGTTGGCGGGTTATTACCAATGTTTTATCCCCAACTTCTCCTCTTTAGCCGCCCCCCTTACAGACCTGACCAGGAAGGGGCAGCCGGAGAAAGTATGCTGGACCCCGTCGGCGGAAGAGGCCTTCTCCCAGGTTAAAGCAGCACTCATGTATTCGCCGGTTCTCCGTGCCCCGGATTTTAGCTGCCCCTTCCTGTTGCAGACGGATGCCTCCGACTCAGGACTAGGAGCGGTCCTCTCCCAAATTCAAGAAGGTGAGGAGCATCCGATCATTTACATCAGCAGGAAGCTGTCCCCGGCCAAGAGGAAGTACGCCGCCGTAGAGAAAGAAGCCCTGGCCATCAGGTGGGCAGTCCTGGAGCTCCGGTACTACCTACTAGGCCGCAAGTTCACCCTGGTAACCGACCACGCGCCCCTACAGTGGATGGCCAGGGCAAAGGACACCAACGCCAGGATGACTCGCTGGTTCCTAGCACTCCAGGACTTCCACTTTGAAGTTCGCAATCGAGCCGGGGCCGCCAACGCGAACGCCGATGGCCTCTCCCGGATCTGGACAGCTTACGCAGGTCTGTCAGGGGTCATTCCCCACCCTCCCCGAATTTCACCCCTACTCTCTACATGTCTTCACAGGACCAGAACAACGCTTAGGGGAGGGGAATGTGACGAGCACTCCCAGAGGAATCAGCATCGCCCTGGCAATCAACGGAAAACACCTGCACATCCTCGTCACCGGCTGATCGGTCACAGCTGCTCCCCATCAGCCCGCATGCTCTTAAGGAGCACACGTTGCACTGAGACGGGGCGCTTGAAGCAAATTCAACGCTGTTCTAATCTCTGTCTCATCTCTTCACAGAAAGCAGCGAGTGACCGACAGCCCAGCCACTTTGAAGCACGTCTGGGCACCCACTTTCACTTCGCCCCGCAACGAAGAGCACGACGAGCGCACCGGGAGCACGGGCCACCAGAACACAGAGCCGCACCTTTTCATCAGGCACACCACATTCCTCAATAAAACCACCCTCTGGGGCTTTGATTGCACGTACCTCCTGTCGAGTGATTCTTCACCCCGTGACAATATATATATATATATATATATACATACATATACATACATACATACATACAGGTCCTTCTCAAAAAATTTAAATATTGTGATAAAGTTCATTATTTTCCATAATGTAATGATAAAAATTAAACTTTCTTATATTTTGGATTCATTGCACACCAACTGAAATATTTCAGGTCTTTTATTGTTTTAATACTGATGATTTTGGCATACAGCTCATGAAAACCCAAAATCTCAAAAAATGTGCATATTTCATCCGACCAATAAAAGACAATTTTAATATATTAAAAAAGGATCATTTCTGAATCCTTTTGCAGAAATGACTGCTTCAATGCAGTGTGGCATGGAGGCAATCAGCCTGTGGCACTGCTGAGGTGTTATGGAGGCCCAGGATGCTTCGATATCGGCCTTAAGCTCATCCAGAGTGGTGGGTCTTGCGTCTCCAAACTTTCTCAGTTCAGTTCTCAGTTTTCTCGGTTCAGGTTAGGAGAGTTGGCAAGCCAATTGAGCACAGTAATACCATGGTCAGTAAACCATTTACCAGTGGTTTTGGCACTGTGAGCAGGTGCCATGTCGTGCTGAAAAACGAAATCTTCATCTCCATAAAGCTTTTCAGCAGATGGAAGCATGAACTGCTCCAAAATCTCCTGATAGCTAGCTGCATTGACTCTGCCCTTGATAAAACACAGTGGACCAACACCAGCAGCTGACATGGCACCCCAGACCATCACTGACTGTGGGTACTTGACACTGGACTTCAGGCATTTTGGCATTTCCTTCTCCCCAGTCTTCCTCCAGACTCTGGCACCTTGATTTCCGAATGATATGCAAAATTTGCTTTCATCCGAAAAAAGTACTTTGGACCACTGAGCAACAGTCCAGTACTGCTTCTCTGTAGCCCACGTGGCTTGACCTGGGGAATGCGGCACCTGTAGCCCATTTGCTGCACACGCCTGTGCACGGTGGCTCTTGATGTTTCTACTCCAGACTCAGTCCACTTCTTCAGGTCCCCCAAGGTCTGGAATCGGTCCTTCTCCTAAATCTTCCCCAGGGTCCGGTCACCTCTTCTCGTTGTGCAGCATTTTTTGCCACACTTTTTCCTTTCCACAGACTTCCCACTGAGGTGCCTTGATACAGCACTCTGGGAACAGCTTATTCGTTCAGAAATTTCTTTCTCTGTCTTACCCTCTTGCTTGAGGGTGTCAATGATGGCCTTCTGGACAGCAGTCAGGTTGGCAGTCTTACCCATGATTGCGGTTTTGGGTAATGAACCAGGCTGAGAGTTTTTAAAAGCCTCAGGAATCTTTTGCAGGTGTTTAGAGTTAATTAGTTGATTCAGATGATTAGGTTAAAAGCTTGTTTAGAGAAACGTTTCATTATATGCTAATTTTTTGAGACAGGAAATTTGGGTTTTCATGAGCTGTATACTAAAATCATCAGTATTAAAACAATAAAAGACCTGAAATATTTCAGGTGGAGTTTAATTTGTATCATTACATTATGGCTAATTTTTTGAGAAGGACCTGTATACACACACACACACACACACACACACACACACACACACACACACACACACACACACACACACACACACACACACACACACACACACACACACACACACACACACACACACACACACAGGTAAATTGCACACTTTATTTGCACAGGTATATTGTTTCGTTTTAATCATACTACAGATTTTGTTAAATCTAAAAACTATTATTAGGAATTAAATTTGTATTTTTTGTAAAGACAAAATGTGTACTAATGGTTTTATTGTATACTTTGTTCTGTAAAAAATATTTTTAATAAAAATATATGAATACATTTAAGTATTCATATCTATTTAATATATTTAATATTCATAAATATATAGCTAATATATAAATATTAATGTTTTTACCTTTTATTTTATATAATAGATAAAACATATAGTAACATTTTGTTACAAATAAATAAATAAAATAAAACAATTTGAACTATATTTTATATTACATTAATCCAGCGTTTTTTTGTTGTTGTTTTTTTATATTAATTTTTTATTATTATTTAATTTTTGTTTTGCCAAAATATTGGCAATGAAATACCAAAAATTCAGGACAATCAGAACAAATCCTTACTATTGAGTCTTGTACAAGAGGAGTCTTATATCTGCATGGTTATGGTCAGCTGACATGACTTAGATCAAAAGGGGCAGAGTCACGCATGCAGCCAGGTGATACTGATTAAAAAAGAATGAGAATGTGAGAGAACAAGATGGATGGATAAAGAGGAGAAAAAGAACAGGGGACAGATGGAAAGAGAGAGGAGCATGCGGGGGTGGGGACTGGCAGAAAGCTGATGGACTAAGAGAGATATCCGAAGAGATAGAGGTTACCAGAGAGAAAACGGGAGAGATAGAGGAATATTTGCCACTTCCTGTGGGGTAATTAGATATTGACCTGCTGCTCCCTCAGCGTGAGAGCTTGTCGCCGTCAGCGGCTGCATTTAATGTCTGATGACTCTCAGCAGGACGCCACCTGCCCAAACCCAACCGGACACACACACTTCTAACCAGCCAGCACAGCACACACAACAGCGCCACAGATCCTGTGACAAAAGCGAGTGCATGTGTGGAAGGTGACACCACTTAATAATTAAGTAAATAGAAAGTGAGGATCGCTCCTATCGGCACACTGATCTTACAGATGAAACATCTTGTCACTATAGCACATACTAGGTTTTTATTTTTTGAGTTTGGCATTGTAAAAGTGGCTTAAAGTGTGAACGCTGAAGATACACACACACACACACATAACTAAACAATGCAAACATACAAACAGGTCATCTTTCATTTCTACAAAATTGAAAACAGCTGAATACACACGCAAAGAATAAAAGGAACGATGAGAGAAACGAGAGTTGGAAAAACCAGAATGAGAGACAGAGGAAACCAGAATAAAAAAAATTGTGTATACAATGTAATATGTTACACTTTTATGCTATGCGTCTTTTGACGTGTGTATGTGTGTGTGTATGTGTGTGTGTACCTGGAATTCCATAAATTATGGGGACCAAATGCCCCAAAAAGGATAGTAATACTGATAATTTCTGACCTTGAGGGGACATTTTTGGTCCCCCATGAGGAAAACAGCTTAAAAATCTTATTAATATTTTCTTTTGAATCTTATAAAAATGCAGAAAGTTTCTGTAATTTGTAGGTTTAGTGTAAGGTGATAGATTATGTTATGTCAATGGAAATTCCAAATAAAACATGAAAACCCAACATGTGTGTGTGTGTGTGTGTGCAATGTACATCTGCAACGATACCTGCACTGCGGCATAACACCAGAGGAAATAGGAGAAGAGCACTCATTCTCTCACAGACAAGCCCTTAAGCAATTTTAAAGAGATATCAGATTAATATTTACTTTGAGTAATGCTCATGTTGAGAGATTCACTGTCAGACAGCAGCGAGGGGCTGAGAAAGTCAAGAAGATCAGAGTTCTAAACTAACTTTTGGCCACACTTGCTAATGGAAGACACTGGAAAAATGAAAAAAAAAAATCTTAAAATGTCTCTTTTTTATGTTTTGTTGGCTTATTGTGCAGAAAATTCATAACATCCTACAAAATCTTCTGATAGTACATTTTCCACTGAGATACTAGAAGATGTGCTCGTTACTTCATCTTAGAATTTGAATCATTCATGTCACATACATTAGCGAGGGTCAGATTATAATCAGAATCAGAAAGAGTTTTATTGCCAAGTATCCTTACACATACAGGGAATTTGTCTTGGTGAAAAAAGACATAGTGAAAAGACTATATAAATAAAAATAAGTGATTAAAAATAAATATATTCAAAAATACACAATATACAAAATAGACAACCTATGTTTGTACAGGTATGCTATATAATTTGTGAAAGTGAATAATATAATTATTACACTGCAATTTAAAAAAATATATATTATGTTCAGTTCATAATAAAATGAATAGCCATCTATTAAGCAACTTAAGAATCTTTATGTGCCAGGACTACTAATTTGGAATATGGAGAAAAACCTTCAATCTGGAAGCAATTTTTTATTGAATAGGCTAAATGATTTAAATAGCAGTATGGTTTACAGTAGAAGTCTTAGGTGAGTGTCATTAAGCGGTAGGAGTGGTTATCTAATTCCTGATGAGATATAATTGTGCTCTTGTGGTAAAGTTACTGATTGCGTTCCTTGCAGAGAAAAACATACAGTACAGCTCTGTGAGAGAACCAGAGCCGATGGGCTGGAATTACACGCCAGCACACTGACGCTTCTACTGACTGAGTCAGAACACACACACACACACACACACACACACACACACACACACACACACACAAACACACACACACGTGCCGAGGTCTGTCCCCTGAACTCTTGTAACAAATTATTGATGCTCTTGAAACTGAAGGACTCATTCAGTCAGCATTTGTGCATCACATTCTGAGTAAGGCACACAAAGAGAAGACAAGTGTGTGGCTGCTGAGCCCAGGGACTTATGTCCTACATAAGTTTGGACAGAGTGACTATGGTAGACTTTACAAAAGAGAGAAAGCACAAAGTTATTAAAAGTTCTGAGCTAATTTTCTTGCATTTCATTTTCTTTTCTACTGTTGCAGGTAATAGGACATTCTCATTCTAGACCAGCAGTTTTCAACCAGGTGCCAAGGGCCCACTAGGGCGCCTTAACAAACTTCCAAAAAGGTCCCAAGATGATTTTGAATCAACCTATTTCTTGATATTTGAATATACATCTTTCTAGTTTTTGAATATACATCTTTCAATATTAGCTCTGTAATATTGTATGGGAGGGAACGACTGTAACTTTGAAATGTGTTCATCTGATTAATTTTGCTAACTACAATAGTAGTTTTGGGAGTATAATAGTACACAGATGTTAGTCTCAAAGCTTATAAGCATGGACTAAAACAGTGGTTCTCTCAATTAGGGGGTGATGACCACTGGGGGCCTCAGCTATCTTCCAAGTTGTTCTCAAGATGACTCTAAATAATGCAAAACACTAATGTAAAATATGGTAATATAACTAAAATCAAGATATTCATTTACTTAAAGGTGCAGTGTGTAAATTTTAGAGGCATCTAGCGGTCTTTCGAAGCACATAGAGAAGCTACGGTGGCTGACACAGGACAAAGGTGTCATCATCTGAGACAGCAGAGTAGCTAGCGCTCTATAGAGCAGTTTGTCCATTGAAGGGCTACTGTAGAAACATGAGGGCACAAAATGGTGAGTTTAACGAAAGAAGACCCATGGTGTAGATAGAAATGGCTCATTCTACAGTTCATTATGCAAGGTCTTTATACACCACTCAAAACATAGTTATGTATATTACATTGTATTTCCTTCAATAGATTCTTCTAAATGTTACACACGGCACCCTTAATTTACTCTAAAATAGGTTAAAATTGTAATTTAAAAAAATATTTGAAGCAATCCTCATCAAGTAAATGACAAAGAGCTAAAAAAGTAATGTCGCCTTTAACATTTTTGTGGACATTGGAGTCAAAAAGGTTTAGAAGCAAATTATCTCTCCACAATTATTTATTTTTGTCAGACCAACTCAGCAAATATCCTAACTGACTTTCTAATGATGATAAAAATGTAAGCTAGTCAGCGAATAAGCTATAAGCAAACCTTCCCTTTGGGAAGAGCAAACATCTGCTCGAGTTTGCCAGGCGACTGCAGCCTTCATGAACGTTTGTGTCTACAGAATTGTAAAAAGCACACTGGTTTGCCAAGGTCTGTGTGTTATCCTGCCCTTAAAAGCTTTTAGAGTGAGAGGACTGATTTTATGCTATTGTATTACTGTACTCATACATATACTTTTACACAAATTCCTTAATCCTCATTAATACAGCGATGTGCACAGTGCACACTTAAGCAAAGCACTGAATGATCACTTACACTACCATTCAATAAGACATTATTACAGCAATGTTGCATTTAATTGATCAAAAGTGACAGTAAAGACATTTACAATGTTACAAAAAAATATTTCAAATAAATGCTGTCAAATTAACACTGGAGTATGATGAAAATTCATCTTTGCATCACAGGAGTAAATTATACAAAACAGTTATTTTGTTCAAGTATTACAGTTTTTATAATATTCTTGAGCAAATAAATGCAGCCTTGGTGAGTATAAGCCCTCAAAATCAAAAACTAAATCTAACCCCAAAAGTTTAACTTGTAGCAATGATGAAACATAGAAACCATTCCATATTTTACACCATTTGATTATTAAGATTATGTGTTATATAAGTTTACTAAGATGTGGCACGATACAGAGCCAATGGAAGGGCATGAAGCATGAAGAAGCATGTCTGCCAGCAGCAAGATCTCTTTTATCTCTCTCTCCCTCAAGCATAAGAAGCCCCACTTTAGTGTAGTCATTTAGTTTTCCATCTAAAAAACTGTAGTAGCAACAATTTGTGCTGGTCTAGCAATGGTTAAAGCTTGTACTTTTATCATGGGAGGATGTTCTGAACCAGAGCGACCGCTGTACAAAATTATGGCATCAGACAACATCAATACTGCCCTTAGAGGACTGTTCGGTCAGTGATATATTACTATGACTGTGTCGATTACTTTTACACATGTCGATACATCCAGAAAAAGACCTTTTTGATCTGGCATGAGGGTGTATTTGTGTGCACGACTCTGGGGTGAGTCATGGAGTGCTTGTTCAAAAAGCAGATAACACTGAACACTTCAACCATGTGACTGTGTGTGTGTGTGTGTGTGTGTGTGTGTGTGTGTGTGTGTGTGTGTGTGTGTGTGTGTGTGTGTGTGTGTGTGTGTGTGTGCGCACAAGTGACCTTGCCGTACCATCTGTTATGCCGTGAGATGTAGACCAGGCAAGGGCCTCAAAGTACAGATTAAATAATCTGATTACGGGCACACTGGGATTAGCTCCCTCTAAATCGTCTCCATCACCAAAGAGCTAGACTCACTTTGCAGAGTTTACTGAAGCAATACCAGAAATAAACATTTTTTCAACCTACAAATAAAAACTTATATAATCAAAATATTAATGAATTATTTATTGTATATGATTTATGTCTAAATATTTAATTGTACTCTTTATGCCAATGGTTCTCAACCAGGGGGTCTCATCTTATTTTCGACGGAGCATCAAGACATCTTAAGCCCTATTTGGACGGTAATCGTTTCTCATGTGGACATCTGTTAAAATACATTTGCATGGCACCTTAGTGATAAAACGCGTCCATTTGGATGATGATTTATTCCTGGTGAAGGAACGAGTTTTGTGATCCTGCGCACCTGGGTACACTGTTCACGTGGTCAGTCGAATGATTGCTTGTCTGCTGTAAAAATGTCATATGCTTGGAATAAAATATTATTTCATTTAAAGAGGTACTTCAGCGCTGGGAAGATGAATCTGTATTTAAACTGGGTCATCAATGTAGTAGAAATGTGAAATTATTTTTGTATTTGGTGCTTTCTAGACTGAGAAAAGACAGAAAATGTATTTTTGTCTCAAGGGGATGAAAGACTACAATTCCCAGAATGCTTCGCTGCCCTGTGAGGCCATTCCCAAAGCCAACAACTTGATTACTGTGACTGAGTTGGAGAAGACACTACAATTAAAAACTGAACGTGTCTGTTCAATATAATGAGTGAGTCACCGCGCGAGTATCATAGCACTGAGCACTAACTGCAGGAGTGAGAGAAATGAGCTGAGCTCTCGTGATTAGAGCTGAGGTAATCGCAACTACACTCGTGTACATTCACAACACGAGTTCAGTCTGGCGCGTTTCAGTTCATACCTTTGCAAGCTTAACTTTCATAGAAATTATTTTGAGAAGTTAAAAGACTTACATTGCTCACCATAGCTCCGTTTAAATGAGTGCCTGCAGCTGAGCTGAGCTCTGAGTGTAATCTCCATCCCCCATGCGCGGGTTCAAAACATGAGGAAATGGCTCCCTCTGCTGGCTGTAGTCTTTAGCCTCTGGCCAAACATTCCTCCTATGATGCAAATATCGTCAATTTGCATCATAGGAGGAATGCATAAATCTCTTGTCTCAGGGGGATATGAGGGGGGAAAGCACAATCATTTGAATATACTCCAGGGTTTCTACTAATACAAAGCCATATGCTAATCATTGAAGTAACCCTTTAATAATAGGAAATTATTAATTATTTAAATCTCCTGTTTAAAAAAAGATGTGATTATAAAAATGTGGAAATTAGCAGAAGTTAATACAATGCTGCAAATTTATTTTCAAACAAAAACACATGAATTACTGCCGTAATAACGCCTCATTTCAAATGTTTACGTGTTTTTTTATTTCTTTCTCTTTTGAGCGGTGATGAAAGCTTATTCTTGTAAATACTTTCCAGCATTTCAGTAATAAAAGTGTAGGCTATATATTTAAAATGCATCCAAATTACACGGAAATGCAATGATACGGTGCTCCGCTGTGGTCAAAAAGGATATAAACAGTTAATTTTGAAACAATCTTTTCTTGAAAACTCAGAAATGTGGATTCGGATGGCAATTAAATTACCACACGACCTTGATGTTTGTCAAAAAACAGTAGGTTATTCGGCTGGGGATTTTTACGTGGGTGGTGGGAGAAAAAAACTGACATTCTGCATTCAGAAGGCAATAAAAATCACAGACTAGCCCATGCAAATTATGAAAATATCTGATGACCCAAGAGAAACAATTACCATCCGAATAGGGCTTTAGAATGATATAAAATAAGACAAAGCAAGCTTTAAAACATGCTAAAACAGCTAAAAGAAATCAAGATGTAAGATGACATCAAATTTGCTCCTTCATCCACTGTTATTTCCAGGGTCATGGAAACCTGGATGAGGGCATGAGGGAATTTTAACATGTGATTTTTCAACTTGGAAAAGGTCATGGTAAAATCTTAAAATAAAGAGAAGTAATTAATAGTTATGTCAAGCTCTATATTGTCACTTTCGGGTTGTATATAAGCACACAATGAAGAAGATGAATCACAAATAAAGTCTTTAATATATAATCCACCATGAAAACTCAGATGAAGGCAGGAAAATAGCAACAACACTGACGAGACCGGATAACTCATTGAAACAAGGAAAATTACATACAGGAACCAAACAAAGAGAACTAATTAGGCAACAGCTGAACAGAATGACTAATCAAATGAGTAGCCATATAAACTAATAATGAACTCAGGCAGAAAGGAAAACATCAATGACAAACTAACTCAAAACAGAACATATCTGTAACATTACAGTCCAATTGAGGGAGGAGGCTCTGAAGGAGGATGGGACACCAGGGAAGATGACAGAAGGAGAGACCAGGGTGCCAATGACGGTTGGAGGAGCCTGAAACAGGAGGAGCCAGGTGGAGACCCAGAGTCCAGCCAGGATGATGTCCCACGTCGAGTCAAGGTAGGGAAGAGTCATGGTGGATCCTCAACGAAGCCATGGGGATGACTGATGGAGATGCAGCCGATGATGGTGGAACCCTAGGCACAGATGAAGAGCAGATGGAACAAAGCGCCTCCGAAGGCTTTGGAGGCTGCGACGGAGCTGCAGCGACTACCACTCGAGGTGGAACCAGGTTACCGGAGGGCTGAAGCAGAACTGGGGCGATTGAGGGAGGGTGAAGCCAGAGGGAGGGCGGAGCCAGATGGAGCCATAGGGGTGGAAAGATGGAGCACAGCAGACAGTAGTTCAGTGCTTTATGAGGGGCGACGTCTGACCCATGTGGAACTGCTGATCCAAAGGAACCCAGTGGAGCCGTAAGGCAGATGGTCTCCGGTGGAGCTGAGGGAGCAGCTAAGGGGGCGGAGTTAGGGCAACAAGCCAAGGTGGAGTGACGAAATCAGTGGCTGGAGGCAGAAACAGGGGATCCACTCGACCAAGGAGGAGCTGGAAAACGGAAGGCCTCGGTCGATCAACGTCACAGAGTGGAGACAGAGGAGGAGCCTAGGGGCTGATGGAGGACAACGAAGACTGGGCAAAGGAGTTGGCTGAGTTTTGAAGAGACACAGAAAACTTAGTGCTGGATGTGACCAGCAGGGGTGCAGGGCTGGGTGGGATCAGTGGGGGTAGAGTTCATCTTCTACAAACACCAACAAACTTTCTATAGAGTCCTGCAGTGACACTCTCTCTGTGGCAGGAGGGTGGGTGGGACTCCTCTTGATACTCTCGTACTCTACAATAACTCCTTCAGGGGCACATGATGTTGCTACTCACACACCTGGTTATGGACACGTTGCGAGATTCAGATTCCGGGGCGATAGTTTGCTCATGAGCTGGCTTTTCCATCATAGCAGGCACTGACTCTCCATCTGCAGTGGGCTCTGGCGACATGTCCACAGTGGGGCTGGGGATGTCCTCCTATGGACCGATGGGGAACTCAGATCCAATGCTCACCAGCACCGACTCCACATAAGTGACCAAATTCTCACTGGGACTATATTAGCTGGCAGGTGTGTAGAGTAGTGCTACAGGCACAAGATTTGTATGGTGGACACGGTCCATTGTAAGTGGAACGAAACACAAAAACTAAAACTAAAAATGCAGCAAAAATATATATCCTTTTCTGGCCTTCTGTCATGTTTGGGTTGTGTATAAGGACACGAAGATGACTCACAAATAAAGTTTATAATATATAATCCAGCAGGAAAACACAGATGATGGCAAGTAAATAGCACCAACATGTATACATTGATGAGACCAGACAACTCAGAAATTAAACAAGGGGACTTACAAACAGGGACCAAAAAAAAGGGAACTAATGACACAACAGGAGAACAGAATGACTAATCCAATGAATGACCAACCAATAAGCATAATAAGGAACTCAGCCAGGAAGGATAACATCAATGACAAACTAACTCAAAATAGAACATAACTGTGACAATATTATATTGGTAAAAAAGTTTATATATATATAAAGCATAAACTATATAATTATTTTATATAGCCCCTCCTAGTTTCTGAAAGGCTTTTCAATTGCTTTGAGCATCACTGGTATAGCAGAAGTAAATATCTTGGATGGCCTCTGAATACTGTTTGTATCAATACTCATTTAGACCAATGGGAATGTAGCAAACTCCTTAATCAATTAAGAATATTGAGATTAAATATTTCCAAATATTTGAGAAAATTGTATTTAAAAAAAAATAAATGTAACCACAAGCGCGGGGGGGGGGGGGGGGTTGTTGCAATATAATTTAATTTCACTTTAAACAAAAATCTATAATCCTTCTTGTTAAAGTATTACCTTAATATCCCCACTCCTGTTCTTCTTTATCTACTATTCTATCCTTCCATCTGTCTATACTTCATCCACTGAGCCAATCAGCTTTGCCAAAGAGTAGGGCATCTGTGTGCATGTTCTTGATTGGAACAATAAATCACTGCCCCAAATTACAGTCACAGCAGGACACACAGATGCTTCACGTCTCACAACGGTTGTCTGAGGATTCCTTTATTCTGTCTCCACACAGACATAGGCTACTGTACACACAGTATCATCCCTTTTTTTCTCCTCAGTACTTCAGTCAAATTCTCAAACTGACACTTATATTTCATTACAGATCTAGTTAAAGAAGAGCCGATTGTGTGTTGTGCAACAGAATTCCTTCCATTAGAATGGTCTGTTCTTTCTCTGCTCCTCTACCAACAAAGGATTACATCAATAAATAATGGGGTGTGACTGTGGAACCTGAACCGACACTCCATGCATGTTCCCACCGGTGGAGCGGCATCACAGCGGCTCTGACCTAAGGGGGCAGTTACGCTACATCAACACTGAGGAAAGACGAGGAGAGGGTAATCTGACCTTGAGTATTCGCTCCACTCACAGACGTCCCTTGGACAGAATGTGATAATGAGACCTAACAGATCCAATCCAACCCACTTGACTGAAGTCTGTTATTTTATACAGAGACAGCTATCTGTAAGCCACTTTCAAGCTGACATAAAAGTGTAAACAAAGAGTAGAAATTACACACTTCACCTTTAACCCCCTACAACAACAAATCCTTCATACCCCTAAATATGGCCTAATAACACTGATCCATTAAAGTATCAAAGAGTCAATTAACTAAAAAGCTTCTGTCATATCAATAGTAAACATATATAAGTAAAAAGTAGTTATGAAATGCTCTATTTATTGATTATGTGCTCAAAGGTGAAACATGAACATCCGGATGTTATACAGGATGTTAGCTTAGCTATTCAGGATGTGATGCTCGGAGAGGGCATACACAGATTGGTTACATTATTAATTTATTACATGTATAACAATCTATATCTTGAGGGTGAATGATGAAATCATTCATTCATAAATCCATAAAAAAAATTACAGACACATAAATCACTTATTTACTATATATTAACTACACTTTAATATACTTAATCATTATAATTAATTGACTTAAAAAAAAATCACAAATTGTTTTCATCATTGCGTTCTAGTTCCACATTATGGACACCTATGTGTCCTTATCCTTGGTCACTCATTGTCTGTACCCAGGTAACCCAGCCCACTCACACTGGAAACACAAGCTCAGTCAAGCTAATTACATGTAACAGGATCTGTGTTGCTCTCCTCCCTGCTGCAGCACAACCCCTCCCTTCTTCTCTTCTCCCCTCTCCTGCCCATTCCCTTCCTCCCCTCCCACAGGTACTCACCTGCAGTGTGTATAGGCTACACTACTGGTGCAACATGAAGATGAAATGTTCATACTGGAATGCTACCAGTTCTTAATGTAACAATATTTAAATTGGATTACATTACCAGTAATTAACATTCATTATAGGGACACTCAGGAATATTTTAAAATCCATGTTACAACACACAAGTTGATTTATATTTTTAATTAACAGTGCAGTTATATTTAATTAGCTATTCTTCTTGGTGTTTGTGTCCATATAGCAAGAAACCAAACAACTATTTATTAGGCAAATTATTTATTTGCCAATTAAATAAATAGTTTGTGAAGAACAAATGGAAATGTTACAGGACAAATGGGATGGACTGACAAACTCAGCCTCCATTTACTTTTAATGCTTTTTTACCTTTCAATCAAAGTAAATGGTGTCTGAAACGGTCTAATTTCATATTTTGTTCCACAGAATAAAATTACAGGGAGTGAATAAACCTGAGAGGATAACATGAGGATATAATGACACTTTTTAATTTTTGTATGAACTATCCCTTTAAGGGCACCTTTGAACTCCTCTGATGCACGACCACAATGATTGTTACTTCATTTCATCTGTTCGCTTTCCGTATCCGCATCTCGTGCCTATCACAGGCCTGTACCGGGAATTTCCACTCGCGTGGCCCCGCCTCGTGTTTGACGCAGAAGGAGGCCTATAGGGAATAAAACAGCTGGGATGCTGATGGTGGTGCATCGACACGAGCATCACTGCGACAGCAACCGGAACGGCTCGGTGCGGCACGCCACAGCGACGTTAAACAAACCGCTGTAAAGCTTAAAGAAAACTGCGTTCAAGTAGCCAGAATCTCTGTTACCTTCTGCCCTATTTAACCAGGTAAATGGTCACACTCGGATTAATTCATGACTTGACGAAACCGTTTGCGTAATCATTTTTGCCCTGCCAGTCATCAGTTTTGACGCATTCGCTGCAGCGCGTCTGTGACATTTCGTCCTGCGATGTTACTAAGGCATCTTTTCTGCTTTAGCCGATGTCTCCGTGTCCCTGGCAACGGCTATAAACTAGCTACGCACATCAGCTGCCGGCATTCTCACTGCGCAGCGCTCGATGTGTGCGCACCTGCTTTACTCGCCACGTCATTCCGAGCCTAACACCCTAATAAAACCACGCGGATGAGTCAAATTGCGCAACTCAGTCTGACATTCGTTTCACCCCAACGCAGTTACCCACTGCAATTCAAATTCGACCTTACGAGTCATTATTAAGAGCTGAATCTAATAAATCTGCCCTGTCAGTCATTACCCGCGCTACGTTATGTCACAGATGCAGGAAATAAGCCGGTTTTAGTACAGGTTCCCGGTAACCGCATTATGACGCATGCGAACTTCAGAGATGGACCGGCTTTGTGGTGTGTGGACACCAGTCACATTAAACACACGCGGCAATGCCGGTAGTGACCATAAAGATGATCCAAATGCATATTTAAAACATGCGGATTAACTGTCAAGAACAGGAGCCGCGCGCCGCGGTCAGTAGGGAAAGATGCACTCAAACAGTACTGAAACACAACAACCTGACAAGCAACTTTTGAGCATAAATAGGTGGAGAAAGACTCCACACAATTACGATGAAAAGACAGGAATGCGCAGCGTTGCCCTTTAGAAAGTATGACTAGCATAACCAGATTAGACCGTCTTGTGAAGGTTAAAAAAACCGCCCAGATAATCATTCAAACACCGACAAGCTTTCAATTAAGAAATTAAGACAACGGCTAAAACGTTATCTGCGTCTACGCTGCCCATGACGACAGCATTCTAAAGGTTAACTAAATCAGTTTCATTAGATCTGCTGCTGACCATTCATAAAGGCTAGTAGCCTAACAATTTCAGAAATATAGCGTATCGTTTATAACGTATGGTTACAGAACGTCCTGTCCCATCAGTGTCGCAGTCTAGAAATCCGCGTACAAGTCAATGTCATTCTGCCACTTTATGTCTGGGAGCATAAGACATGACGCTGCATTTTTCAGTATTTGAAGTCTGCATAATACAGTATAAAATCAAGTTTTTATTCGTTTCTGTTTGCTATGATGCAGTAAAAGAGAGATGTCGGTCTTACCCCCATGGTTGCGCAGTCAGTCCGTTCTCTTCAGGTAATATGAGAGTGATGGAGAGAGTGACAGCCTTTTACGAAAAGAGAATGTCAGTCACCAAAAAGGATCTTAAGAAAAACGGACAATTATAATTGGTTTAAAACTTTGTTTCAATGCTTTACCTCGGCTGAGGGACCTAATGCGCGTATTCTTTCACTTCAAGGTATAAACGAACTTATTCGTTGCAACATTAAGTTAATGAACCTGCAAAACTATGTAAATAATAAATACAGAAAAACTAAATGGTCCAATGAAATTCGACTGCGAGGCAGTGCATTTCGCAGGGATGCCGGTCTCGTGCACTGCTCTTTGTAGATGCGATAAAGCCGGCGAAACTAAGAAGCCGCACTGCTGCCTTTTATGCTCTGGTGTCCTTCCGCGACACCGCCAGCTGCCGCACCACTCCGCCTGGAAAGAAGCGCCGGTGGATGTGAGAGATGCGCTTCTCCAACTGCCCGACCTCATAAACGAGAACCTCACGAGAAACGCCCACATTTACGCTCTTAGCCAATAAACGCACGCACGCCTTAATATCGACGTATCGTTTGTCCAACCAACGCGCAGGCAGCAGATACAAGCCTCCAATCGAATGCGGACAAAGCTCCTCCTGCGGTAATGCAGAATTCCAAAGTCGCACAGCATCATCGTTTGCTCTGAGAAATCTCAGTTGATAAAATGGACTAACTAAGCTAAGTCATAATCGGTGTGATTGCATGATTAATGTATTGTATAGGTGTTTGGTATATTGTTTCTTACAGTGTTTTCTTTTATTAGCTACATGTATTCAATTTGTTGTCAGATCATACGAACAGCTGCAGCTCTAATCGACACTGCAGTTAGGCCTCAAACACCCCAGGTTCAATGTGTTAAAAACTAGGCTACTTTCATACATTAATACTGTTACATCTTACCAGTGTTTCATAATAATGCTTTATTATAACTAATCAATTACATATATAGGTTATTGTTGTAGTTATCAGATTGACTTTAATGCACCAGTTTTGGTCTCCTCATGATGTGTGGTGTAAATCTGTTTTACATTTAATCTTTTTTTTCCACACAGGAATAATGAAAGGATATATTGTAGCTTCTTTAAATAGGAATGCATAATGCTTCACCGGAGGCAATCTATTCACTTTATTTTATCTACACAAGTTACTCTCCATTACTATCTATTCTATTTTCTTTACTCTCCTGTACAAAACATCTTAATTAAATTCATCAGTCTTTGAAATATTGTTACTTTAATGCCATTAGCTGCAACAAAATACCTTGTGCATTATCATTAACAGGATAACTGAAGAATAGCTTTATACTGTATACCGATTTACATTACATTGAAACAGAAGTTCGTTAGAAAGAGAGAGAATCAAAGTGTGAGAGAGAACCAATGGGTCAGTGACCCTGGAAAGGTCAAGCTTACAATGTAAATGCATGCAGTCATATTAAAATAATACATATACCCTCTAAATATTTTTTCATGTCTCTTATAAAGAACATAATGGCACAAATTCATGTTTATGAATCATACAATTCCTACATGCAGAGAAAAAAAGGTTGTCAAAATTGTATAACAGCTCGTCACTTGGGCATTACTCTTAAAAGGACATTTTAGTATAAAAAATAATAATAATACCACAAAAGTTTTATAGTAGTACCTTAAGGCATTCATCTGTGTACTCTAGGCCTCCTAAAAGGTGCACATTAGTACCCTAGACTTTATATGTGTTTATATTGACTTGCATATAAACACATTAGCTTAATTTTATAGCACACACGCCTAGGGCCAAAGGATTGATTTTTAATGGAAAGTAGTAATATGCATGGGAGACACGTAGTTCTGTTTTTGATCTTTGGTTAAACTTGGCTACGGCGCCCACATTTAGATTTGTTGTAAATCAGTGTTTTTGTATGTAAGGAGTATTACAATGACTGGTGTTGCTTGATCTTGTCTTCCCAAAGCAGTAGTAGTTACTAAATTGCTTTTGGCCACATTTCATATAGTGTTATAGTGTTTATCAACTGTATACCACAATTAAACCCCTTCAAAGTTAATGTAGGCAGCATTGTCTGTGGCATATTGCTAATAAAGTTTTTTCAGAATTTTTAAAGAACCAAAATGGCTGACACCATGTATGCTCTATCCTTCTTTAACCTTTGGCAGCATCCCCCCACCCGCCCCCCTCGCTGCAGAGAGAACTAGAAGGGGAGAAAAATCTCCATCTCCATGGCAACAGTGGTCAGGTGATCTTATCTCTTAGTCATTGTGCTGACTCAGAAAATGGGGGATCGAGGAGACAGGAGAGGGAGACAGTCAAATAAGCCCTCATTTAAATCTGTAACCATTATATCACCGAGTAGCATGAGGAATTCCTGCTAATTCGCTGCATGTGTGTAAGAACTGAGTACCTCATAATCTATTACATTATTTCATCTCTGATGTGACCAGCATAGTCAGGAGAGAGAAAAGTTGAATGTTGAGGAAAATAAGTACCTACTTAGGTGAAGGATGGGGATCAGAATCAAGAGAGGTAAATGCTAAAAATTGTGCTGAGTGTTACAAGTACAGTGTACCAGAAATTCAAATAATTAGGCTATAGTAATATTAAAGGTATGCACTTTATTTTACAGTACTGTTTCATGTACTTTATTGTTATTACAATAACTGGGTAATAACTAGGTATTAACCCTAACCTACACCAAAACCGATTACCCAGTATTTTTAAGTAAAATAAAAAGTATTTTATTTTACTTTTGCTGCAAGTACATGCACATACATACTGTAAAATTAAGTGCAAGCAGTAAATGTATAATCAAATATTATATAAATAATTTGTATAAAAATATAAAGTATTAATGACGATATATATATATATATATAAAATCCAATTAAGTACTACTGTTGAAATGTATAAAATACATCATTCAAATGTTTGAGGTCAGAAATAAATAAATGCTTTTAAATTGATCAAAAGTGACAGTGAAGACATAATGTTACAAATATTTCTAATCAAAGAATCCTGAAAAGAAAAAGAAAAAATGTAACATTTATATAGCTATTTTCTAGACACTCAAAGCACTTTACATATAGGGGGCGGTGATGGGGGGGGGTCTCCTATGTGCAGCAGCTTCCACCTGGATGATGTGACGGCAGCCATATTGTGCCAGAACGCCCACCACACACCAGCTGATTGGTGGAGAGGAGACGAAGTGAAGAAGCCAATCCTTATAAGGGGATTATTAGGAGGCCATGATGGACAGAGGCCAATGGGCAAATTTGGCCAGGATGCCGGGGTACACCCCTACTCTTTTTCCGAAGGACATCCTGGGATTTTTAATGACCACAGAGAGTCAGGACCATGGTTTAATGTCTCATCCGGAGGACGGTGTTTGTTACAGTAGAAGTCTCCATCACTACTGGGGTGTTAGGACCCACACAGACCACAGGGTGAGCGCCCCCTGCTGGCCTCACTAACACCTTTACAAGTAGCAATCTGGTCTTCCCAATTGGTCTCCCAGGTCAGTACCTGCTTAGTTTCATTGGGAAAACAATCTTGGGCTCCAGGGTGATATTGCTGCTGGTCAAGAGAATATCATGATTTCAACAAAAATATTTAGCAGTACAAAAACTTTCAACATTGATAATAATAAGGAATGTTTCTTGAGCACCAAATCAGCATACACTGAAAAAATAAAACCCTTGGATCAACTTAAAAAAATTGAAGTAATCGATCACACGAAATATTTTACATTGACTCAAGTAAATAATTTAATTTAGTTTAATTTGAAAAGTTTAAATCCATGCAACCACTTTTTAAAGGTTGATCAAACTAATTATTTTAGATTGGAACAAACTAATTATTTTAAATTGGATCAAACTAACAAATCATTATTTTATGTTGGGATAAACTAATTATTTAAATTAAAACAAAGTAATATTTATAGGCCAAAGTAAATTAATTATTTTAGGTTGTCTCAAATTAAGATGTCATTATTTAAAATGTATAATCAAAACAAAAAAAAAGCTTTTAAAACATTTTGATCAATGACTATCATAACACTTTCCTTTAGAACACATTTATATTTATTGTTCAATGAACATGTTCACATGTATGAAGAACAGTCTGCTTCACACAAAAATACAAATTTGTTACAAATAATCAAATCACCACTTGATGACATCACATTAGTAGTAATATTAAATTAGGAATGTTTGTCCTGACAACACAGTTCACCATAAAACATCCTAAAATACAATTAAAATATTAAGATACAAATGTATTTCATGTCCATAAATGTATATGATGATGAACAGTCTCTTTCAGCTGAACACCAGAGACAAATCCTGGAACTGCTCCTCAGACAGTGAACAGTGATCACTGCATCAGTTTCTGATACAGAGCTGTAAGCTCTACATTTAAAGGGTTAGTTTACCCAAAAATAAAAATGCTGTCATTAATCACTTATCCTCATGTTGTTCGACACTCGTGAGACCTCTGTTCATCTTCGGAACACAATTGAAGATATTTTAGTTGAAATCAGATGGCTCAGACAGGCCTTTATTGACACCAATGTCATTTCTCTCTCTTAAGACCCATAAAGAGTTCTGATTGGGCCAGCGCTTCCCGTGTTGTGATTGGACAGCAGCTTAGCGCACTTTGCCCGGAAAGGTCCCGCCTCTTACCATAACGGGGCGATGCAAGCGCTGAATGCGCGCTCTTCTCCACGTAGGAGAGCAACGAGACCACGCCCCCTATTTTGTGTGTTCTTGTGGGTGGAGCGTTAGTCAACAAACGGTTCTAGTGACGTCATTCCTGAAGGAAGTGCAGCGGTGTAGTCCAAACCGGCCGTTCGCTGTAGGCTTTGAAAGGGAACTTCTGTTAAATAAAATATCTCGCTTGGCATTGAACTTTGAGCTTTATAATTTTACAGGTATTATTTATGCTCTAACGGCAACATTTCACACTAACTAAAGTTTGAAAGATAGAATTGCGAAGAACGGGACCTTTAATGACAGAATATTCGTTTTTGGGCGAACTAACCCTTTAAATATAACCTATTTGTATGCAATATAGCAAGCAGGTTCCGGACCTCTGATCCTTCAATGACAATTTTAATGTCTTTTGGTGGATGAAGAGGATCCTCTTTCCCAGTGATAAAGATCGCCATGGTTGTTTGCTCCAGTTCTTCAATCTCATTTTCCTGCATAAAAAACAAAGAGAAAATAAGTACATTATAGTTTCAGAACTCTCCCATTTTCAGCTCTTACACACTCTAAACTGAACTTGAATAGGCGTGTGACGAGTGAGAGCAAAGCGAGGCCGGTAAGTAATTGGATGATCAGTGCCAACTGCACGTCACACTGGTCTCAGAGCTTTCACAGAGGAGTGAAGGGAGAATAAAAGGAGGAGCGACGACAGTGAAGGAAGAGAGAGGACCAGGCATGGATTTTACATAGCATATAGGTGTTAAGTCATTTGCAAATGGATTCCTTTGGACACACTTATTTTGACAGTGTTCCAGGGAAGACAAGGAAAAAAAAGATTGTTTTGGTACGTCTAGACATGGTCTAAGTGTTCACAGCTCAAAATTCAGCAACAAAGATTTCTTATAAATCGTGTTAAAATCTTATCTTGTGAGCTGAGTTTCTCATCACACCCCTATTTATTAAAAGTGGCTAGGAAAACCTAGACTATGACCATGTTAGTCTGTAGGTGTTATTTGTGTGAGCAAGTGAGAGAGATGCCCTTACCTGGTATTCTTTGAAAAGGTGCGCAAAAGGTTCGCCGAGGTAGATCAGAGATTTGAGGATGCATTCTCTTCTGATGGTGATGTCTGCAGTCTGAGTAAGAACAATAACTATGAATTAAAATTAAACAATTACAAAAAAAAAACCAAAAAAAAACAACACTATTCAGCCATGGATCCCACTGATTATCAAATTCATAGATACCTCATCTAAAACCTGCAATGTCCTGGTGGACTCCTCCCTTGCTCCTGATGACCTCCAACAGTTTGGTGGAGTGCTTGTCCAACTGCACCAAGAACTTGTAATCCAACTTGTCACCAAAGGAACTGTTGTAATTCGCATGAACTTAAATTGATCTTAAAAGTAGAGCATACAGAAATAAGTTTAGAAGATGGTGAACACAAAACAGAATCCCCAGCACAACCGTACTAAATTACAACAACAACTCATTAGTGAATCAACAGTTAGGTCTAAAAATGTGGAATGCCAGGGTATGGCAAATGCCATACGTAAACGAGTAGTCGTGTGCCCAGTCTATTCTCTGCTATATGCCGACCTAAAACATTCACTTTCATAAAATCATCATCGCAGTAGTCCATATGTGACATCAGTTAGTTAATTCGAATCTCGAAGCATCGAAAATACATTTTGGTCCAAGTATCACAAAAACTGACTTTTAATCTACGACGTGTTCCTCAAAAAAAGATTAAAATGGTTCATGAATCAGTGAATTAATCAATGATTCGGATCGCCAATGTCACGTGATTTCAGCAGTTCGGATCGCGTGTCGAACTCCCAAACTGCTGAAATCACGTGACATTGGCGATCCGAATCATTGATCAATTCACTGATTCACGAACCGGTTTAATCTTTTTTTAGGAACACGAAAGAGAAGACAATGCTGAATAAAGTCTTTTTGATATTTTTGGACCAAAATGTATTTTCGATGCTTCAAGAGAATCTAATCAACCAACTGATGTCACATATGGACTACTTTGATTATGTTTTTATTAGCTTTCTGGAAATGGACAGTAAAGTGGGCATTGACTGCATATGCTCTGGGACTAAAATATAAAATATCTTAAACTGTGTGTGAAGATGGAGGTCTTAAAAGTAAGGAACGACATTAGGGTGAGGAGTTAATGACATTAATTTCATTTTTGGGTGAACTAACCCTTTAAGAGCTGGAATAGAGTGTGGCCCCTTTAAGAGCTGCGAGTTTCACTATTGAACTGCCGGTATTTTGTGTGTGTGTGTGGAACTGTGCCGCGATTCACGCAAACTGTGAGAAACACAGACTCGGGAGCACTCTTTTTCAGAAAAGTAACCTGCTTATTCGTTTTAGCTGATTGTAATGTATTTAGTTCAATACTGTAAGCAGTGATGGTGTTAATGATTTACCTCAGATATATGAGCAAGCGCTTCAGCGCGCTCGGACTGCAGAGAATGTGCTCAGCGAAAAAACACACTTTTCTTTTGAACTGGAGTCTAATAAAAGTTAAGCAGAAAATATTGTAGCTTATATAGGCTATAACTGCACTTGTTTCGAGAAATGTTATTGTTAACTCTTTCCCTTGACACGGCCAATGCCCCCACAAAATGAATTTAGATAGTTTGCATGCATTTAGGTTATTACTCACCCGCCCAATGAGGGGCTAAAATAACCGAACGTTATAGTTTGAATGAAGATTACGAACATTTCGAGTGCTATCTTAAAAGTTAATTTACACGCTATCAAGCGTTAGCGCTGAAATTACGGCCAGACTCAAGTCCCGTCAGATATACTTGAGGTAAAAACGTTAACGGTAGACAAAGTTTCTCTTACCTTATCAATGTTCCTCGTAGTTCTGTCTCGGAGCCTGGCTGGATGGGTCTGACGTCCGTTGAAATGTAACGTTATCGTCACGGCCACCGCTCAAGTTCGTGCTGTGTTCTTCTCAGACAGTTCACAGACTTTTTTTTTTTTTTTTTTTTTGAACCACAGAGAGCGGGATCTGCAAGTCAACAATGCGCATGTGCAAATCCTGCTTAATCTAAAAAAAATGCTCTGATCAAATTAATAAATTCAGTTTAATGTCCCGCTGCCCATTTAGATTCTATCAATGTAAAAAAATGGATTGAACCATAAATCTAAGCTAAAATGTTTACTTGACATGAAAAAATTTAAAAAATTAAGCTATTTCAATGAGAAAATACACATTAAACGAACAACACTAAAGTTATACTTTTTTCAGTGTATTAGAATGATTTCTGACGGATCTTGTGACACTGAAGACTGGAGTAATAATTTACATAAATACATTAAAATAGAAAATGTTTTTTTTTAAATAATATTATTTTCTAATAATAGTTCACAACATTAAAAATGTTTTACTGTTTTTTTTAATTTATTTATTAAATAAATACAGCCTTGGTAAGCATAACAGAACAGACTTCAAAACATTGCAATGGTGTTACATATCTGATATTCACTGATCAGATCAGAAGTGTTAATCTAATCACTCTCATCTGAGTCTAGGTCAGAATGCTCTGACTGGGCGACACTCTGTGAAAGACAGGAACAGCAGCTAGGAAGTTCCCCAAGTGAGCTTCTTTATTCTTAAACTGAGAATAGAAAGAATGCGTCAGTATATCTGGATGCAGCAGCCGCTATTCTGAGCAAAATAATCATATGAACATGGTTTTGTGCTGCTTGACAGAGAACAGAACATTCTCTCCCAGAAGCAATTTTTTTTAACCAGGGCGCATCTTAAGTAAACTGCATGGCTCAGATGCCGTGATGGTACGACTGCTTACTCTGCAGTCTGTCGTGATGCTGTGAGAGCATGAGGTTACAGTGCTTGATTCAGAAAGTCATCTGCTTACTGGCGGCACTTTTGCTTTAAGAGCCAGTTAGCCAATCAGAAGGCCAAACAGTAAGAGTATAGGGTGTCCTTGGAAACGACCTTGTGGGGTTGAGAGACATACCGGGTGAGGAAACAACCTCAGTAAAGGTCACGGCAGGGGAATCAGAGCTGTATGTCAGTTCACGAAATGTGAAATGATTTAGAGATAAAGAATGTGAGATACAGAGATGAACGAGGAGACAGAGAGCACAGAGGTCTCTGCTACACACACAGACGTCATCCCCTCCAGATTAAAGTGACCGCACACCATGTGTCCTCGTTGCATAACGACTTCCCTGAAAGGAGTAGAGGACAAGATAGGAATAGACCAGGATTACGGAGAGGCGGACAGGAATGAAAGAGGAGGTAAGAGAGGAAAAAAGAGAGGATGGGGGAATGTGATTGGTTTTGAGCCAAGGATTTTAAAGCAAGCAATCAAGTTCAGATTAAACGTAGCGCTGTTTTACCTTTATGTCAGGCTTTTGTATGAAATGGGAATCCAAATCCTCAAGGCCTTAGAATTGACAAAAAATCTATCACCTGGCTTCACAGCAGGCTTAAGATTGTCCGAAACTAATATGCATGTTTGAGCTGTTTTAACTGAAAGCAACTTGCACTGACATATATTAAAATGTGTCAGTGCCATTGTTTTTGCTCAAGATGCTCCCATAATGTTAAAGAGCATTTACAAAAGCTACTTAAATGTCCTGATTGAACCAAGGCCTAATCCTGGCTTAATCTAAACCCTGTCTATGAAACCAGGCCTAGATTTCACAACTTGAAAATTTCACAGGATGTGTTTATTGTTAAAAGTCACTTTTTTATATAGGCACACACTTTAAAGTCTTGGCTACAAAAAAGTTTATAGTTTAAAGTTTAAAAAGAAATGTCATGTCATTTATAAAATAAAATAAAAACGAACTGTAAACACTTTCCCAAACTTTTATGTTCATATGAATTTGGCCATGGATAATAATTTTTTTTTCTGTCTTGTTATGTCGTGATCACGAGTTAATTATCTTGTGATCTCAAGATAACAAAAGTTGTTTTTGAGATCTAATCACATTAGACCATTCAGTTATATTAATTGCCTAATGCACACAGTACTGCACAAATTATAGTGATCACGAAAGGTCTTCAACGCGTTCAATCTGGACCAGTACAACACATGGTGGATAGGCTATACCGCACCCCATCAGTTAATTGGTTCTATACTGCCACCTCGTGGCGCAGTTGTGTAACTTAGAAAATATGAACTCGTGATCACGACAAAACAACTTTTGTTTTCTCGAGATCACGAGAAAATTAACTCGTGATCACGAGAAAACAACTTTTGTTATCTCGAGATCACGAGTTATTTTCTCGTGATCACGAGAAAACAACTTTCGTTATCTTGAGATCACGAGAAAATTAACTCGTGATCACGACATAACAACACAGAAAAAAAATATTATCCATGGCCGTTCAGGGCTTCCGTACAATCTGCTTACCCCCCATGGATATTTTAGGGACAGACCGTCATGCTTACTTTTTCTAATAATTATAATTTGTTGTATGATTCTTGCTGTACAAATTCATATGTAATTGCTACCTCGTAACATTATATTTTAAAATTAAAAATACTTTTGTTCTGAGAACATAGTTAAATCCATGATTATATAGCTGTCTCTTGCTTGAATATGCTATCTTAGTACATGATGATTATATTGGATTTTTAGTAGGCCTATTTTAGTTTTGAACTAGATTTTACAAACTTAGACTAAAAACAATTGACAAACATGCACCTTTTTCAATTTGTCTTCAGTTTTCTAAATCAGAAAGCTCTAGCAGTCCTTGTTCTTTAATGTGTCTCAGTCAGCTGAACAGAGAAAGAGAAGAACAGGGAACC
>NC_090178.1:25369702-25379702 GCF_024679245.1 Pseudorasbora parva | reverse complement strand
CAATTTAAATCAGTCTCAAATACGTTTTGGAGTGCATTTACAACTGGTCTTTTCACAATTGAATATCTATCAGATCAGTGAAAACACATGAAGTGATCAGGTGTAAACAGGCCCTTTCCTTTGTAATGCACATAAAAATGTTGTCCCGTTCATGTGCAAAACCGTTTGGATTTCCCCCTTAATGCAGCCTACATATTTTCATACATAAAGAAAATCCATGTGATATATCAAAACAAAATCTGATTTATTCTACTTACATTAATATGTGAACTCAAACTCTCCCATACTCCAATATATGCAGCAAATAGTCACAATTTTGCACAAGCTGGAGGGCTTAATATCGCTTGTGTTTGGAACGACACATGACGACCAATTTCTGCAGTGCAAAAAAAAAAAAAAACAGTCTTTAGGAAATCATCTGCACTGAAACTGTTTGTATCACTCTTTTTTTATTGCGTGCGTTCCGGACAGACTGTCAATCATCACGCCAGTAGGTCTAGGTGGTTGCAAATGACAACTTTATGAGTGAGTCAACCGATTTGTTCAAAACAAAGATTCATTCAGGATCAAAACAAATGGCTATCTTTAATACAATACCCTTTGAATCATAAAAGCAAATGTAAATAATGTGCATAAACTGTAAGTTACTCAATATTAACTTCTTGTTTATTGAATGTAATGAACAAACACTAATTTTGTTTCACTGCAATCACATAACTTTACATCTGTTCTGTGATAGGCCTATTTAAAACTGATTGAAACGTTTGGCCATCCCAGAGCATGTTTTTTCCCCCTTACTTTCCACTGCACTGCTTTTGCCCTAGACTAGGGGTGGGAAACTCTCATCCTCCAGATCCATTTTCCTGCAAAGTTTAGCTCCAACTCTAATCAAACACACCTGAACAAGCTAATCAAGGTCTTCAGGGTTACTATAAAGCTGGATACAGGTGAGTTTGATCAGGGCTGGAACTAGGAAATTGAATCTCAAGAGCCCAAGATGGTTGTAAGGTGTCTTTCAGCGTTGCACACATGCTGCACTCATTTTAAATTGTATTTTTTTTTTATTCCACTTCACTGCATTCCATGTGCATGACACCATTCAAAAAGTCTGCATTCTTGAATAGTGAAAATGAATTACCAGTTATTACTGTAAAATGCATGGCACCATAATATCATCAATACAATTTAAACATCCGCTGAAGGCCATTAGCATATACTTCTTAATGGAAGTGCATAAATTGTGTAAGAAAGCTTTTTACATTATTTTCCATCATTATCCTTTTTTTTACTTTATTTTTTTATTTTTTCAATGGGGCTTTAACAAATGCAGAGACTGTTGTGAGATGAGTAAAGAGCACTGCATAAATTTACACCATTTGTCACCCACACAAATTCCTGAACTGAATAATTACACAAAGGCCTATTTTTTTTTCTTTTATTTAAAAGGAACTGAATATTTTCCCTTTAAATGATTAATCATACAAAACTGTAGTTATTATGAATGCATGAGGCATTACCGTTCAAAAGTTTTGTTTTTTATTCAGCAAGGACACATTCGATTAATCAAAACTGACAGTAAAGACATTTAGTACAAAAGACATTTTCAACAGTGATAATAAGAAATGTTTCTTGAGCAAGCATGATTAAACTTTTTGGCAGTCCTAAATAGGCCTGTAGGTCGCGGATTAAAATGGATTGATTTGCTCAGCATATGGCAAACATTCTTGAGCGTGTATTTACAGAATATACTCTCATGTTACAACTGTTATGGAATGTGTGTATTTTTATGATACGCGTTCATGAACTCTCCAGTCATTGCAGCGTGTTTGAAGTGTAAAGCTCAACCATGGTCACGACCTCATGAATTTAAATCAGCCTTTGCCATATTACAACTCACTTACAGTTCAGCAGCTACAACTGCACATAAAGCAGGAAGTACATCAAGGTGTATGCATTTGGCAGATGCTTAGAATGCATAGTAATCGTGTTGTGAGAATCAACGATTGGAGACGATCCAATGTATCTTTATTGTTACTTAAAGGCATACAAATTGTTTCATTAATAATTCAAGTTTTAAGATTTGTGATGCCGTAAGCAAAGCTTCGGAAGCATTCAGGCATTAAAAAACAAACCTGGAACATGATCGTTTCTGATTCTCATTTCTATTCAGCATGTGCTTTCCAGTAATGCTTTCATCTCACCGTATGAGAATGCTACTTCTATTTTAATGCAGACACATAATCAAAAGCATTTAGGTTTTAAAAAGTGTATCAGTGTGTATGCAGTTGTGTTGGACTGAGTCATGGTGATGATTCTCAAAACAATGACTGCACTTCAGCTCAGAGCATGATCCAGCATCCCTCTGACAGCCTTGTTCCTGTTATATCTTCTGTTCTTGTTTTTGAACATCACAGAAAGCCAAATATACACATACAGTGATGTGTGATCGTAAGTGTGTGTAAATTGTCACCCGTCGTGTCTCGCCTCCACAATAAAATCGGCCCATCTGGGATCCTTGAATATGTGTCTTTCACTGCTGATGGATTGAGTGCAAACACGTGTTGAGTTGCTGAGACAAAGAGACCTGAGGACGGAAAGAAAATGTAGAGCCTTGGTGGTGTAATGCATCAGACTTTTTACGGATCTGGCCCTCTAGCTGATTGTATTTCCTAAATGTTTTTTTTTTCTTCTTTTCTTGCAACCCTAGTAAAGCATGCACTTTAAAAGCATGGCTCAATTCAGTGTTATTTTATTTGAATAAAATGTACTTAAAATAAAGTATTTCCACATAAACTTCCACCAAAAAGAAATGACTCCACAACTTACTTATTTTCATTGTTTATTTTGTGATGTTTTTATTAACAAAATTTCGGGAGGCGCACGCTCAGATAATTAAACCCAATTAAACACGAGTGGAGCACATCAACGATAAGAGGTGTGTATATATACAGCAAATGTACCTTCTTTCGTTGACCATTATCATTTTAGCATCCCTCCACCAACCCAGCTCCTCACTTGATTCTAACAAACTCTTATTAGATGTCAAAATCTATAAAACACTAGTTCTAGAGTAACTCTATCACTCTGGGTTCGGGCCAAATTCAGAGCCCAGAGCCCTCCCCCGGACAGCATGCCAAATACACATAATCTTTAATCTATTTAATTTGATATAAGTGTGAACTCGTGAAACTTAAAGGGAAAGTTCACACAAAAATTGAAATTAGCCCACGATTTACTCACTCCGAAGGCATCCTAGGTGTATATAACTCGTTGCATTAAGAAAAACATCCATGTAAAACTTGTGGAAAAGTGTTGAAAGTGCCTTCTCGGAGTTCAAGATACGTACGCGACATCTGATGAGCATACCTGGGCTGCGTCCGAAAACCTAGGCAGCTGACTCGTTGCCTCGCTGCCTCATTGACTTGTAAGGCAGTGTTTTGGGCATGATGGCATCTCACAAAACTAATTTCGGACAGACTTCTAAGGCAGTGTAACAGTTTAATGATCTACAGCAAAATAGAGCGAGCTTTGGTGAGAACTAAACACATATTTAATTACTACAGTAGTAATTTCTCGCTAGAAATGACATCAGAAGTGAAAAATATTGGTTAAAAAAAACTGAACAGCACAAACGCAACTTTCGGATGCCATCTTTTCCCCCCAGCTCAACTGTCACTGAATGGAAAGCAAAGGATTGTGGGATATCAAAGGCAGCGAAGGATACATGTATGCTGCCTTCAATAATCGATCAGATGAAGGTCTCTCAGGAGACAGGAAGTGGAGCAAACAATAGATTCGGACGTTGCTTGATGCTTTCCTGCCTTCAACTGTGTCCTCCGAAAGCAGCATTTTCCAGGTTTCAGACGCAGCCCTGGTAGCTGGTAATCGTAAGCCTTTGAACTGCAGAGACACTTTTTACATAAACTGAATACGAAAGGCGATCGGCAGAAACTTTACTTTATAAAGTTTTAAATATGGATATTTTCTAAAAATCAATTCACTTCGAAAGGCATTTACAGTTTTTTTGGATTGCTTACACACTAAAATTAAAAGTAGTACACTATTAGCAAAACCTTACACTCAAGAAGCAAAACATCAGCCCATATTTGCACAACTATAAGCACATTATCAACCTCACACTTGTTGCAAAACTCTACACACAGTGACTTGCAAAACACTAAACACACTTAACATACATTACACTCAAAAATCTATCATGAAGTCACTTCTTTGCAATACCAAAGCACTGACTGTCAAATTACCGCACTGTCCAACCTATTGGTTCAACACAGTCATCAGGTGTGCAAACACTTGTTTGCTTAATTGTAGACACACCGATCAGGTGTATAAGCACTATAAAAGCAGCAGGTCAGTTCATCCGTCTTCAAACACAATGGAAAGAGTCAAAGAAAGAGTAAGACGATGAGGACAATGAGGAGAATGCAGAGGACAAGGAGGAGGCCTGTGACCAGACGGAGGAGCAGCAATGCAAGGATGGATTCGTCATTCAAGACGTTTCTTTCCAAGGTGTCTTGCTAATGATAACATCACCTGCGCTGTTGATGAAAATCTCTGGCCAGATCCAGCTAGGCGAAGAGACTATGTAGTTATTTTATTTTTTTATTTTTATAACAGTAAGCTTACACTATAAAAAATAAAAATGGAAGTTGTACTGGTAACTTTCTGCCAGTACATTATCCAGTAATTTTATGGAAATTTCAGTTAACCCTTAACTATGCAATGTGTATTTCAAAATACAGGTAAAACTCCTGTAAAAAAAAAAACAATATGGAAAAATCCATCATATTGTACATTGACTTGTGCCCTATTTTTACAGACTTTTTTAATTAATTTATTTATTTTTTACAGCGTACAGTACTATATGTAAAGTGACATTTTGTTACAGTATTATGACTGTCCATGTCAACATTTTGGGCGTGTTAAAATAAATGTTTCTTCAGTCTGCAACATTGGTCTTGTGTTTGGTGGATTTACATTATATTTGTACTTTGTTGATGGTAGCCTACTCCAATCATAGGAAAGTAGAAGTGCTAAAAGTGTTTTAGGTTTATCACAGCAGAGTGTAACTTTTGGAAACAGAGTCTAGTAATGTGAAACGTGTGTGTTTCATATGGTAGCAGCGTGTGGTTTTTAAACAGAAGTGTATCGTTTTTACAAGAGTGTTTAATTATGCAAAGGATCTGTAGTGTTTTGCTGATTGGGTGTGTGGTTGTGCTAATTGTGTGTAGTGTTTTGAAAACACGGGCACTGTTCTAAAAAATTGTGCTTAAGCAATCCAAAAAAAAACTATAACCTCCCGGAGCCGCATAGAGCACATTATTTGACGGACAGATGCATTTTTATGGACTTCAAAAACAGAGCAACAATCCCTGCCATTATAAAGCTTGGATTAGCCAGGAATCTTTTTATGTAACTCAACTTTTATTTATCTGAAAGAAGAGTGTCATACAAACCTAGGATGACTTGAGGGTGAGTAAATAATGGGCTAATTTCCCTTTATGCTTAAGCCGACAACCAATGTGATCAAACGTGTTAACCCATTTTTCTTTATCTGAGTTTTCTAAACGGCTTAATCATAAACCGATCGTCACATCTAGATTTTTGCTTCTTACACCAATTTGGCCCAGCATGTAAACACATTAACCTGCTTTCTGTCGGTTTATTGAAGTGTGTATGCGTGATACATGAAAGGAACGCATCCTTACTGTTGATTGAAGTGCATCCAGACAGATCAAGCATTTTGCAGTAAGGGAGGAGGAGGACAAAATATTGCAAACTCAGACTCTTTCATGATCCAGTAATATAATTATAAAAGTGCTCTCATCTCTTGCAGCAGAAGAAGTTGAACATATATGATCATATATATGAACTGTACATTTCTTTTTGAGATGTTGTCGATACTCTTCTTTGGTGTTTAATGGTTTATTTAACATCACAACCAACTTAACAACTGAAATACTCGGAGTATAAAGGTTTTAATGTCACTCCCGTGAAATAACCTGATTTATTAATAATGCATTTTAAACAGGTTTTACTTGTGTTGTCGGGCTATTGGCTTGCATGTAAAACCGGACAACAGATTATTTAAAAAAAAACAGATTTTTCTGTGTTATCAGTATACTGGTGTGCATGTAAACATGCACACCATTTTAAAGTGTTCTCCTCTCCAAATCGCTAAACTCTGTCAGCAACTCGCTACGAATCTGCTGTATCTTTATCCAGGCAAAGAACACGAAGGCAGTGTGGGCAAACCAGGCATCCTATTCATCACAGCACTAAATAATATCCAGTATGTCCATAAGAATGTATTTTGAATTTGATGTGAGTAGATTAAAACAATGGCCAATAACATGCTGTATGACTATCTGAGTGTGGTATAACCAAACTTTTTAGCTAATAATCACAATGAGGAAAATTGCATGTAAACTGGAGTGACAAGTTCTGCTTGTCATCTTACTTCATCTTAAGACCTTACTCTGATTACTTACAAATCTCTTAAAAAAATCTCTGAAATAATCACATTATTGGTGCACATGTAAACATAATCAATGAAGATAATCCACATTGGAGAACTCTGGAGTTCATGGAACAGTGGTGCAATGCAAGACATCTGAGGGCTAGAAATACTCAGGAATAATGAGGAATTGAACAAGAGACAGGTGGGATTAATCAATAAACTCATTGGTAACCATAGAAACAAATAAATGGGGAACACAGGTAAAACAATGACAAGAAAAACAATGGAATCAAAACTAAACAGAACATAATCCTGACATGTTTCCATAACAACACTAGACAGCACAATGGTTTTCAACAATGATTCTAATAAGAAATGTTTCTTGAGGACCCAATCGTCATATTACAGCTTTTTCCAACTGCTTATACACACAAAATCATTACTTGTCACAAAAACCTGACACTCAAACACCAGAACCACACACCAAATCTGCAAACCCATACACTAATTCTCAGCCTCTGACTTCATAAATCTTCATAAAACTCTTTGTGCATAACACAACACACAATTCTCTATAGCCCCTTTCACACTGCACGTCAGACCCGCAATATTCCCGGAACATTGCCGGGTCGTCTTCTGTGTGAAAGCAACCACGTCCCAGGATTGATTACCGAATTCGACCCGGGTCGGGGAGATAGTATTATTGCAGGATTCGACCCGGGACGAGCGCTGTGTGAACAAAAGCCGAAACTAATGCCGCAACGTGTACGTAGTTATCGTGTGACTCCTAGAGCTTGTTTTTTCAATAATGCAACCCTGCAGTGCCAGAAGAGCTAGTCGGTGTTTTAAACGCAGAGAGTGTTCGTATACAAAAGAAACTAAAATTAAACAAGCAGAAATGTGCGCAAACTGGACACAAGTCGAGACAACGGAGCTCCTTACTATCCGCGCTGAAGCTGAGATCGCTCGCCATTATATACTGTCAGAAAAAAAGGTACAGTGCTGTCACTGGGGCGGTACCCTAAGGTACAACACTGAAAAGGTACTAATATGTACATTTAAAGTACTACTATGTACCTTTAAGGTACTAATTTGTACTCTGAAAGTACTGATATACACCTTTTAAGGTACTTACATGTACCATTTAGGGGTGAGTAAGGTACAAAGATGTACCTTTTCACTTTTGTACCTTAGGGTACCACCCCAGTGACAGCACTGTACCTTTTTTTCTTAGAGTGTAAGAAAAAAAGGTATACGTCACATCCAGATGTGACGTATACGTCACATCTGGATGTCACGTGTCAACTCGACCACAAATTACGGTATTTCGCTGGCAGTGTGAATATCCAAATCTAGCGGCCCGGGAACAAATGCCGGGTCGCATTATCCGTGTATTTGCCGGAATCGCAGTGTGAAAGGGGCTTTTGTAACACACAAAAATCTAAGAGGAATTATCTTGATTTCCTTTTCCTAACACAACCAATCAAAATGCTACACCAATTCATCAATTTCGCACATAAACTCCTCTAAAGAAATTGTGTTCTTTACTGTATTCTAAATCTAAAGAATATAACTTTGGTTTACAGTTTCTGGTTTTGTTGTATGCTACTGTATACAACAGGAATGCTTGGCCTTATCAATATTTTCTGTTTTTTACATTGGTTCACACTGTACGTTTTACCCCTCTCAGGAGATGACTTTCACAGTAGAACATTGTTTGAAATGTAGATATAAGCCTATGAGACCAACAAGCTTTAGATTTAGAACAACAGTCTTTACATAATATATCCAAAAATGTACTATTATGAAAGAAGTGTATGGCATTTGATGGAAATGCTTCATTCTGACTTGTGTTTATGGCATTTTGAATGCAGTGTTGCATTTTGAAGGAGATGTGAGTAATTTTGCATTTTGTGTGTGCACTTTTGGGAATTGTATGTAAAGTTTTGAAAAAAAGGAGACATAGTTTTGAAAACGTGTGTAAGCAGTTGGAAAAAACTGTAGAATGATTTCTGAAAGATAATTGAAGACTGGTGCTAAAAATGCAGCTTTGCCATCACAGAAATAAATTGCATTTTAAAATAGAAAAGAGTTAATATTTAATATATTTCACAAATTCTTTCAAAAGACTTTCAAAAATATTAATACCAATCTTGGTAAAAATCTTACCAACCCCAAACTTTTGAATAGTGTAAATGAGACATATTATTATAAGTTATAAACATACAGGTTTTCTCATATATTCTATTCCATCTGTTTAGACAGGAATCACAACCACGTGAACAATCATCGGTTCAGTGTATCTGCACACTTGTTTGTTCTCATGTGCGGCCAACAGAAATAAGAATGTCATGACAACAGCACAGCCAGTGATTTCTGTTTCTCTAGTCACCCAGTTTCACAACTCGGTCAGTCAGAGAATTGATCATGTGAAAGATTTTTCATTATGTGCTGTGCTATACTGAACAAAGCCTCAGTGAAGGACTATATTGTCTATTTAAGACTTGCTATTTCTTATTGTACGATGTCATAGCTTAAATTTAGAACATTTACAATAATTATTGCTTTTCTAATTATTGTCATATTTGCCTCGGCTCCTAAAACTGTGTAAGTTGTGGTTGTTCAGACTTTTGCTGGGAAGAAATGAAGCGACTGGAATTCTCATTTGAACAGTTGGGGTCTTACAATTTTACAATCTGACATTTACAAATTAAATTTTCAGCATTTTGTTCTCTCTTTATTTGGCATACAGTGGTTTAAGAATCATCTCCACGAGTCTGAGTGTATTTACCGCCATGTTCTTGTCATTGAAGAAAGACAGGAAACACAGAAGTAAAATAACTGCTCAGTAATAACAGATTGAGGAAAGGCGACACCTGATAAAGCAAGTAAAAAAACAACAGAGATCAGATACGGGTGATAATTACTAGTGATGGTTGTGTGTGTGTGTGTGTGTGTGTGTGTGTGTGTGTGTGTGTGTGTGTGTGTGTGTGTGTGTGTGTGTGTGTGTGTGTGTGTGTGTGTGTGTGTGTGTGTGTGTGTGTGTGTGTGTGTGTGTGTGTGTGTGTGTGTGTGTGTGTGTGTGTGCGCGCGCGTGTGTGCGTGTGTGTGGTGGAGGAGGAGGTGCTGTAGAAGAAAGAGAGATAAAGAGAGAGAAATAGAGAAACTGTGGCAGCGTCTGGCATATAGACCAATCTTTCATTTGCTGCTTTTAATCCGGACATGGTCCACATTCATGATAAAGCTTGCGCTTGCATAACCAAAACAAGAAAATTCATAATCATAACACTAAGCTTTCTGACCACCTCTAAATTTAGAGAGGCTTTGTACAAACTGAGAGTGAGCAAGAGAAACATGCTTAACCTCTAATAGACAAGAATGTGGCCGAAATACAGAAAACTGGTGTTAAAGGGATAGTTCCCCCAAAAATGACCATTCAGTCATAATTTACTCACCCTCAAGTTGTTCCAAAACTACTGTATATGAGTTTCTTTGTTCTGCTGAACACAAAAGAAGATATTT